>NC_091220.1:9495759-9795759 GCF_040958095.1 Procambarus clarkii
CAAAGATGTATTTATTTCTGGTATGGTGCCCATGGGTTCTACCACACACACCCTCACCTGGTTGATGGGGTTCTGGGAGTTCTTCTACTCCCCAAGCCCGGCCCGAGGCCAGGCTTGACTTGTGAGAGTTTGGTCCACCAGGCTGTTGCTTGGAGCGGCCCGCAGGCCCACATATACCTGGTTGATGGGGTTCTGGGAGTTCTTCTACTCCCCAAGCCCGGCCCGAGGCCAGGCTTGACTTGTGAGAGTTTGGTCCACTAGGCTGTTGCTTGGAGCGGCCCGCAGGCCCACATACCCACCACAGCCCGGCTGATCCGGAACTTTACTTAGAAAACAGTCCAGTTTTCTCTTGAAGATGTCCACGGTTGTTCCGGCAATATTTCTTATAGTCGCTGGGAGGACGTTGAACAACCGCGGACCTCTGATGTTTATACAGTGCTCTCTGATTGTGCCTATGGCACCTCTGCTCTTCACTGGTTCTATTCTCACCGTCAACTGATTTAGAAATGGCAAATGAATTTAATAGTTTCTTTTCATCGGTTGGTGCTAATCTTGCCAGTAAAATCCCACAGACTCAGACACATATTAACACATATCTCTCAGGCAGCTATCCAAACTCTCTTCTCCTTTCACCAATCAGCCCGGCAGATGTTGTGTCCATCATACACTCTCTAAAAACCAAGGCAGGGAACACCAGTGAAATTCCGTCCATTGTGTACAAGAGAGCCTCCCATGCCCTTGCCCCACCCATAGCACTACTGTTCAACAAATCTATAGAGTGTCACACCTTCCCTGATATCCTCAAAAAAGCAAGAGTAACGCCAGTCCATAAAGGAGGCAATCCGGCGGACATAAACAATTATAGACCAATATCAAATCTACCCATTCTATCAAAAATATTTGAAAAAATTATTTACAAACCTCTATTCCTACCTCGTAAAATTCGACATACTCAGCCCCTGCCAGTTTGGCTTCCGGTCCCAAAAGAGTACCAATGATGCAATCATTAGTCTCCTTGACATTATCTACTCAGCCCTTGACAAAAATGAGTTTCCGATTGGACTCTTCATTGACCTAAGAAAAGCCTTTGATACTGTTAATCACAACTACCTCTTACTTAAACTCCAGCATTATGGAATCCGAGGCCTTGCCCTTGACTACATCCGATCCTATCTTAGTGACAGACACCAATATGTAACCATCAATGATACAACTTCTTCCACTCTACCAATTACCGTTGGAGTGCCACAGGGCAGCATCTTAGGACCTCTTCTATTTCTTATATATATAAACGATCTGCCTAATGTCTCTAATATTCTCAAACCTATATTGTTTGCTGACGATACTACCCTTATCTACTCAAACCTCAACCCACATACACTAAATAATGTTGTGAATAATGAATTAAAAAAAGTCCACTTATGGATGTCAACGAACAAACTAACATTAAACATCGAAAAGACTTACTACATCTTATTTGGAAGCAAATCATCAAATGCAATTCAGCTACAGATAGACAACATTAACATCAGTAATAAAAATGATGGCAAGTTTCTTGGCCTATTCCTAGACAAGAGACTCAACTTCAGCACCCACATTCAACACATAACTAAGAAAGTCTCTAAGACAGTTGGTATACTCTCCAAAATCAGATATTATGTTCCTAACTCTGCTCTCCTCTCACTATATTATGCACTAATCTACCCCTATCTTAATTATGGTATCTGTGCATGGGGGTCTACCACTGCAAACCACCTTAAGCCCATCACCACACAGCAAAAATCTGCTATCAGAATAATAACTAACTCTGCTTTCAGACAACACTCAGCTCCCTTATTTAAATCTCTAAACTTGCTAAATATTAACTCCCTCCACACATTCTCTTGTGTCAACTACATTTACAAAACCCTGTTCTTAAATGCAAACCATGCTCTGAAACTCTCCCTGGACAGATGTAATAGGACCCATTATCACCACACCAGAAATAAATATCTCTTTGATATCCCCCAGGGTCAAACTTAATCTGTGTAAACACTCTATGCAAATTAAGGGACCTAGTCTATGGAACTCACTCCCTAGTGAATTGAAAAACTGTAAAACTTTTGCCTTATTTAAAAGCAAAACCAAAAAGTACCTAACTTCATCTATTTAGTTTCCTACACTGAGCTTTAAATTTGCTCTGTACCTAGTGGTACCCAATCTCCTAATTTTTATGTAATATCAAACCTTATCATTGTGTTCATTGCTGTCTTCTTTTATGTGCTAGCCATATGCTGTATTGTGACTACCAATTTTTGTCAACTACCATTCAAGCTGTCATTGCAATCAATCTTATATTGTTTCTGCTGTATTGTGCCTACCAATTTGTTGTCAACTACCATTTTAAGCTGTCATTGCAATCAATCATAGCTACCTATGTGCTTTAATATACTGTACCTATAATTTTCTCTCATCTTTTTTTTTTTTTTTTCATTCCATGTAATCTGTTATCATTTTTTTGTCTATAAATTTTGCAAGTATTTACCTCCTTAAAATTTTCTTAGATTAAGGACCTGCCCGAAACGCTGCGCGTGCTAGTGGCTTTACAAGACTGTAATTACCATAATTGTATCCTCACATTCCTTATGTACATTCTTGTATATGCATAAATAAATAAATAAATAAATTCTGCATTTTCTTCCATATCGTTCACTCCAGTATGTTGTTATTTTACTGTGTAGATTTAGGACCTGACCCTCCAGTATTTTCCACGTGTATATTATTTGATATCTCTCTCGTCTCCTTTCTAGTGAGTACATTTGGAGGGCTTTGAGACGATCCCAATAATTTAGGTGTTTTATCTCGTGTATGCGTGCCGTATATGTGAGTTATGGGACTTACACAGGGGCGCTGTGTGTTGTCTGAAGACAGTTTGTTATTGTTCAGATAACATATTTTTGCTGGGTGATGATGGGCTTGAGGTAGTTTGCAGTGGTTGAGCCCCATGCACAGATACCATATGTAAGATAGGGATAGATTAGCACATAGTATAGTGAGAGGAGAGCAGAGTGGGGAACACCATATCTGATTTTAGAGAGTATACCAACTGTTTTTGAGACTTTCTTGGTTATGTGTTATATGTGAGTGCTAAAGTTGAGTCTCTTGTCTAAGTATAGGCCAAGGAACTTTTCATCATTTTTACTGCGGATGTTAACATTGTCTATCTCAAGCTGAATTCAATTTGACGATAGACTTCCAAATAAAATGTAGTCGGTCTTTTTTAGATTTAAGAGATTGCTGGTTGACATCCATGAGTAGACCTTACCTTACCTTGAGGTTACCTTGAGGTGCTTCCGGGGCTTAGCGTCCCCGCGGCCCGGTCGTCGACCAGGCCTCCAGGTTGCCGGACTGGTCAACCAGGCTGTTAGACGCGGCTGCTCGCAGCCTGATGTATGAGTCACAGCCTGGTTGATCAGGTATCCTTTCGAGGTGCTTATCCAGTTCTCTCTTGAACACTGTGAGGGGTCTGCCAGTTATGTCCCTTATGTGTAGTGGAAGCGTGTTGAACAGTCTCGGGCCTCTGATGTTGATAGTTCTCTCTTGAACACTGTGAAGGGTCGGCCAGTTATGTCCCTTATGTGTAGTGGAAGCGTGTTGAACAGTCTCGGGCCTCTGATGTTGATAGTTCTCTCTTGAACACTGTGAGGGGTCGGCCAGTTATGTCCCTTATGTGTAGTGGAAGCGTGTTGAACAGTCTCGGGCCTCTGATGTTGATAGTTCTCTCTTGAACACTGTGAGGGGTCGGCCAGTTATGTCCCTTATGTGTAGTGGAAGCGTGTTGAACAGTCTCGGGCCTCTGATGTTGATAGTTCTCTCTTGAACACTGTGAGGGGTCGGCCAGTTATGTCCCTTATGTGTAGTGGAAGCGTGTTGAACAGTCTCGGGCCTCTGATGTTG
Organism: Procambarus clarkii; assembly: GCF_040958095.1. NCBI lineage: Eukaryota > Metazoa > Arthropoda > Malacostraca > Decapoda > Cambaridae > Procambarus > Procambarus clarkii. The sequence goes on from NC_091220.1 coordinate 9,499,696, forward strand.
ATAGTTCTCTCTTGAACACTGTGAGGGGTCGGCCAGTTATGTCCCTTATGTGTAGTGGAAGCGTGTTGAACAGTCTCAGGCCTCTGATGTTGATAGTTCTCTCTTGAACACTGTGAGGGGTCGGCCAGTTATGTCCCTTATGTGTAGTGGAAGCGTGTTGAACAGTCTCGGGCCTCTGATGTTGATAGTTCTCTCTTGAACACTGTGAGGGGTCGGTCAGTTATGTCCCTTATGTGTAGTGGAAGCGTGTTGAACAGTCTCGGGCCTCTGATGTTGATAGTTCTCTCTTGAACACTGTGAGGGGTCGGCCAGTTATGCCCCTTATGTGTAGTGGAAGCGTGTTGAACAGTCTCGGACCTCTGATGTTGATAGTTCTCTCTTGAACACTGTGAGGGGTCGGCCAGTTATGTCCCTTATGTGTAGTGGAAGCGTGTTGAACAGTCTCGGACCTCTGATGTTGATAGTTCTCTCTTGAACACTGTGAGGGGTCGGCCAGTTATGTCCCTTATGTGTAGTGGAAGCGTGTTGAACAGTCTCGGGCCTCTGATGTTGATAGTTCTCTCTTGAACACTGTGAGGGATCGGTCAGTTATGTCCCTTATGTGTAGTGGAAGCGTGTTGAACAGTCTCGGGCCTCTGATGTTGATAGTTCTCTCTTGAACACTGTGAGGGGTCGGCCAGTTATGCCCCTTATGTGTAGTGGAAGCGTGTTGAACAGTCTCGGGCCTCTGATGTTGATAGTTCTCTCTTGAACACTGTGAGGGGTCGGCCAGTTATGTCCCTTATGTATAGTGGAAGCGTGTTGAACAGTCTCGGGCCTCTGATGTTGATAGTTCTCTCTTGAACACTGTGAGGGGTCGGCCAGTTATGTCCCTTATGTGTAGTGGAAGCGTGTTGAACAGTCTCGGGCCTCTGATGTCGATAGTTGTCTCTCTCAGAGTACCTGTTGCACCTCTGCTTTTCAACGGGGGTATTCTGCACATCCTGCCATGTCTTCTGGTCTCATGTGATGTTATTTCTGTGTGCAGGTTTGGGACCAGCCCCTCTGTTATTTTCCACGTGTAAATTATTATGTATCTCTCCCGCCTGCGCTCAAGGGAGTACAGATTTAGGCTCTTTAGTCGGCCCCAATAGTTTAGATGTTTTGCTGAGTGGATTCTAGCAGTAAAGGATCTCTGCACGCTCTCCAGGTCAGCAATTTTTCCAGCTTTGAAAGGGGCTGTCATTGTGCAGCAGTACTCCACTCTAGAGAGCACAAGCGTTTTGAAAAGTATCATCATCGGTATAGCATCTCTAGTGTGAAAAGTTCTTGTTATCCAACCTGTCATTTTTCTTGCAGTTGTGACGGCTACTTTATTGTGTTCTTTAAAGGTAAGGTCTTCCGACATGAGTACACCCAGATCCTTTACATTGCCTTTTCGTTTTATGTTATGATTTGCCTGAGTTTTGTACGTGGTTTTCCGTTTTTATATTTTCATTTTTTCCATAGCGCATGAGCTGGAACTTATCTTCGTTAAACACCATATTATTTTCTGTAGCACATAGAAAGACCTGATCTACATCTGACTGGAGGTTCGCCGTGTCCTCTATGTTGCCAACTCTCATGAAGATCCTAGTGTCATCTGCAAAGGATGATACAGTGCTATAGGTTGTGTTCTTGTCTATGTCCGATATGAGGATGAGAAAAAGTACTGGAGCAAGCACAGTACCCTGGGGGACTGAGCTCTTCACGGTTGATGGGCTGGATTTTATTTTGTTGACTATTACACATTGGGTTCTGTTAGTCAGGAAATTGTAGATCCATCTGCCTATTTTCCCGGTAATTCCTTTTGAACGCATTTTATGTGCAATAACACCATGGTCACATTTATCAAAAGCTTTTGCGAAATCTGTGTAAATTACATCCGCGTTATGTTTGTCTTCCATAGCATCTAATGCCATATCATAGTGGTCCAGCAACTGCGACAGGCAAGAGCGCCCTGTTCTGAAACCATGTTGTCCGGGGTTATGGAGATGCTGTGATTCCATGTATTTTGTGATTTTACTTCTTAGCACTCTCTCAAAAATTTTTATGATGTGCGATGGTAATGCTATCGGTCTGTAATTTTTTGCCTCTGCCTTATTTCCTCCTTTATGAAGTGGTGCTATCTCTGCTGTTTTTAGTATATCAGGAATAACGCCAGTATCTAGGCTTTGTCTCCACAGAATGTGGAGGGCCTGCGATAGTGGTTTTTTACAGTTCTTTATGAATATGGAGTTCCAGGAATCTGGGCCTTCAAAATCCAGTGGGAATAGGGCGACGTGATATATGATTTGATGTTGGTATCGTGTCCATGAAAAATTCATTTGGGTTATCAATCTTTAGTGTGTTTAATGGCTCGCTGAAAACAGAGTCGTACTGCTTCCTCAGTAGCTCGCTCATTTCTTTGTTGTCATCGGTGAAAGTTCCATCTCCCTTTCGCAGGGGCCCGATACTAGATGTGGTTTTTGATCTTGATTTTGCATAGGAGAAAAAATATTTCGGATTTCTTTCTATTTCACTGATGGCCTTTTGCTCTCTTTGCCTCTCCTGGGTTTTGTATGATTCTTGTAGCTTCCGTTCAATTGTTTCTATTTCTCTACCTAACCTTCTTCGCCGTTCTTGAGATAGGGTGCGACTCTCAAGTTGTTCCGCGATTCGTTTTCTTCGCCTATATAGGGAACGACGTTCCCGTTCCAATCTGCATCTCTCTCTCTTTTTTCTTAGGGGTATGCGGTTTGAACATATTTCTAGTGCTACTGAGCTTATTTTTTCCAGGCACTGGTTCAGGTTTGCATTTTCTAGCTGTTCTTCCCAGTTTATTTCTGTGAAGTCCTGGTTAATTTGCTCCCAGTTTATCTGTTTATTATTGAAGTTGAATTTGCTGAAATCTCCTCCACCGGGAATCTGGACTGGTTTTGAAGGTCTACTCCCCATGGTTGTCATAACTTCAATTAAGTTGTGATCTGAGTAACAGGTATTTGTAATCATTATGTTCCTGATCAATTCATCATTATTAGTGAAAATGAGGTCCAGCGTGTTCTCCTTCCTAGTTGGTTCTACTATTTGCTGGTTTAAGGCAAACCTGTCGCACATCCGTAGCAGGTCATTTGCATGTGCCTGTTCATTTAGGCTACTTCCTGGTATTCTTTCTGATATTACTGTATTAGCCAGGTGCTTCCATTTCAGGTGCCGTAAGTTGAAGTCCCCAAGCAGGATGATGTTCGGAGCTGGATTTGTGAGGTTTTCCAAGCAGTGTTCTATTTTCATTAGTTGGTCTTTAAACTGCTGAGGGTTTGCCTCCGGTGACTTATATACAAGGACAATAACTACATTTAAAATAGGTGGTATAGTGTGTGTGTGGCGGTGTGTATTTAGTGTGTGTGTGTGGCTGTGTGTATTTAGTGTGTGTGTGGCTGTGTGTATTTAGTGTGTGTGTGTGGCTGTGTGTATTTAGTGTGTGTGGCTGTGTGTATTTAGTGTGTGTGTGTGTGTGTGTGGGGTTGTGTGTATTTAGTGTGTGTGACTGTGTGTATTTAGTGTGTGTGTGTGTGTGTATTTAGTGTGTGTGTGTGTGTGTATTTAGTGTGTGTGTGTGTGTATTTAGTGTGTGTGTGTGTGTGTGGCTGTGTGTATTTAGTGTTTGTGTGGGTGTGTGTATTTAGTGTGTGTGTGTGTGTGTATTTAGTGTGGGTGTGTGAATTTAGTGTGTGTGTGTGGCTGTGTGTATTTAGTGTGTGTGTCTGGCTGTGTGTGTTTAGTGTGTGTGTGTGTGTGTGTGTGTGTGTGTGTGTGTGGGGGGGTGTGTGTATTTAGTGTGTGTGTGTGTGTGTGTGTGTGTGGGGGGGTGTGTGTATTTAGTGTGTGTGTGTGTGTGTGTGTGTGTGTGTGTGTGTGTGTGTGTGTGTGTGTGTGTTGGTATTTAGTGTGTGTGTGTGTGTGTGTGTATTTAGTGTGTGTGTATTTAGTGTGTGTGTGTGTGTGTGTGTGTGTGTGTGTGTGTGTGTGTGTGTGTGTGTGTGTGCGTGTGTGTGTGTGCGTGTGTGTAGTATAAACAGAGAGCGCGCTACACGAGCCAATGAGAGCTGGAGACAGGTCATAATACCTCGGCCCACCAACCCACACATCTCAAAGCTATCAATTAAATAATAATATTTATAATACACTGTGCCGGGGAACAGGAAGCCAGAGTGTATTCATACACATTAGGCTTATATCGTGCCCCCCCACCCCCCCTTCCCAAGCCCGAATTACTGACCCCGCCTAGGATGCAACCCCACACCAAGCTGACTTAATTCCTGAGTACCTACTCACTGCTAGGTGAACAGAGGCACTAGGTGAAACGAGGCATCCTGCTTGCTGGTCTGAGCCAGCAGGCTCTTTGAGCCACACACACACACACACACACACACACACACTCTCCAGAGCCCGATAGGCTCAGGAGAGCCCGATAGGCTCAGGAGAGCCCGATAGGCTCAGGAATCTGTACACCTGTTGATTGACGGTTGAGAGGCGGGACCAAAGAGCCAGAGCTCAACCCCCGCAAACACAACTAGGTGAGTACACACACACACACACACACACACAGGGCCAGGAGGCGACCTGCTGGGATCCTATCGTTTCTTTATTATACACCCCATACCCACGGGGAGAGCGGTGATGTATAGGGTTACAGACACACTTGAAGGTTCAGCAACCCCAGAGTTCCTTTACCTAAGCCAGTAGTGACGTGTACATGTATATATATACATATATAGCACATATCAAGAGGATAACATCAGAGGCATATGCCAGGCTGGCCAACATAAGAACGGCATTCAGAACTTTGTATACCACATATGTCAGGCCAATCCTGGAGTATGTGGCCCCAGCATGGAGTCCATATCTAGTCAAGGATAAGACTAAACTGGAAAAGGTTCAAAGGTTTGCCACCAGACTAGTACCCGAGCTGAGAGGTATGAGCTACGAGGAGAGACTACGGGAATTAAACCTCACTTCGCTGGAAGACAGAAGAGTTAGGGGGGACATGATCACCACATTCAAGATTCTGAAAGCAATTGATAGAGTAGATAAAGACAGGCTGTTTAACACAAGGGGCACACGCACAAAGGGACACAGGTGGAAATTGAGTGCTCAAATGAGCCACAGAGATATTAGAAAGAACTTTTTTAGTGTCAGAGTGGTTGACAAATGGAATGAACTAGGAAGTGATGTGGTGGAGGCTGACTCCATACACAGTTTCAAGTGTAGATATGATAGAGCCCAATAGGCTCAGGAATCTGTACACCTGTTGATTGACGGTTGAGAGGCGGGACCAAAGAGCCAGAGCTCAACCCCCCCAAGCACAACTAGGTGAGTACAACTAGATGAGTATATACATGTACACACACATAGATATCAATGATCTGGTTATCAGTCTTAAGATAAAGACAAGAGGGTAGCATCCTTGTGACGCTCAGTGCTCAGGACCAGGCTCTGACCCGCACAGCCTGGTGTTCTCTGATTGTGCCCGTGGCACCTAGACCAGTGGTCACAACACATGGTAGACCAGTGGTCACAACACATGGTAGACCAGTGGTCACAATACAAGGTAGACCAGTGGTCACAACACATGGTAGACCAGTGATCACAAGGTAGACCAGTGGTCACAACACATGGTAGACCAGTGATCACAACACAAGGTAGACCAGTGATCACAACACAAGGTAGACCAGTGATCACAACACAAGGTAGACCAGTGATCACAACACAAGGTAGACCAGTGATCACAACACATGGTAGACCAGTGATCACAACACAAGGTAGACCAGTGATCACAACACAAGGTAGACCAGTGATCACAACACAAGGTAGACCAGTGATCACAACACAAGGTAGACCAGTGATCACAACACAAGGTAGACCAGTGATCACAACACAAGGTAGACCAGTGATCACAACACAAGGTAGACCAGTGATCACAACACAAGGTAGACCAGTGATCACAACACATGGTAGACCAGTGATCACAACACATGGTAGGCCAGTGGTCACAACACATGGTAGACCAGTGATCACAACACAAGGTAGACCAGTGATCACAACACAAGGTAGACCAGTGATCACAACACATGGTAGACCAGTGATCACAACACATGGTAGGCCAGTGGTCACAACACATGGTAGACCAGTGATCACAACACATGGTAGGCCAGTGATCACAACACAAGGTAGACCAGTGGTCACAACACAAGGTAGACCAGTGATCACAACACATGGTAGACCAGTGATCACAACACATGGTAGACCAGTGGTCACAACACATGGTAGACCAGTGGTCACAACACATGGTAGACCAGTGATCACAACACATGGTAGACCAGTGGTCACAACACATGGTAGACCAGTGATCACAACACATGGTAGACCAGTGGTCACAACACATGGTAGACCAGTGGTCACAACACATGGTAGACCAGTGGTCACAACACATGGTAGGCCAGTGGTCACAACACATGGTAGGCCAGTGATCACAACACATGGTAGACCAGTGATCACAACACATGGTAGACCAGTGGTCACAACACATGGTAGGCCAGTGGTCACAAGGTAGACCAGTGGTCACAACACATGGTAGACCAGTGATCACAAGGTAGGCCAGTGGTCACAAGGTAGACCAGTGGTCACAAGGTAGACCAGTGGTCACAACATGGTAGACCAGTGATCACATGGTAGGCCAGTGGTCACAAGGTAGACCAGTGGTCACAACACATGGTAGACCAGTGATCACATGGTAGGCCAGTGGTCACAACACATGGTAGACCAGTGATCACAACACATGGTAGACCAGTGATCACACGGTAGACCAGTGATCACCACACAAGGTAGACCAGTGATCACAACACATGGTAGACCAGTGATCACCACACAAGGTAGACCAGTGATCACAACACATGGTAGACCAGTGGTCACAACACATGGTAGACCAGTGATCACACGGTAGACCAGTGATCACCACACAAGGTAGACCAGTGATCACCACACAAGGTAGACCAGTGATCACAACACATGGTAGACCAGTGATCACCACACAAGGTAGACCAGTGATCACAACACATGGTAGACCAGTGGTCACAACACATGGTAGACCAGTGATCACAACACAAGGTAGACCAGTGATCACCACACAAGGTAGACCAGTGATCACAACACAAGGTAGACCAGTGATCACAAGGTAGACCAGTGATCACAACACATGGTAGACCAGTGATCACAACACAAGGTAGACCAGTGATCACAAGGTAGACCAGTGATCACAAGGTAGACCAGTGATCACAAGGTAGACCAGTGATCACAAGGTAGACCAGTGATCACAAGGAAGACCAGTGATCACAAGGAAGACCAGTGATCACAAGGTAGACCAGTGATCACAAGGTAGACCAGTGATCACAACACAAGGTAGACCAGGGATCACAACACAAGGTAGACCAGTGATCACAACACAAGGTAGACCAGTGATCACAAGGTAGACCAGTGATCACAAGGTAGACCAGTGATCACAAGGTAGACCAGTGATCACAAGGTAGACCAGTGATCACAAGGTAGACCAGTGATCACAAGGTAGACCAGTGATCACAAGGTAGACCAGTGATCACCACACAAGGTAGACCAGTGATCACAACACAAGGTAGACCAGTGATCACAACACAAGGTAGACCACGGTAGACCAGAGCACAGGACAAAGTAGACCAGAGAGCACAACACAAGGTAGACCACGGTAGACCAGAGAGGAGAGGAACACAGTAAAGGGGAACACTTACCGATGGTACCAGGCTGTGTGTAGAGGTGAGGGCTGCCCAGGCTGCTGTGGCACAGTATCCAGGCCTTGTAGCACAGCACGGTGAGGGTGGTGGTGGTGCACAGCAAGAAGAGGGTGCTGGTGCACAGTACGAGGGCTGACACAGCCGCTGTGCCACACTCCTGCTGTGTCACACTATCTCCACCACTGCTCTCAACAACTACTCACATATTACCACTTGCACTGCACAGTAATGCTTCTACCAGCACATTATTCACCGTTTACGCGGGAAGAATTATTCTGATGCGTCACCACGATTTGTTTATTTACAAAGAGGCAAGTGTGAGGGAGGAGCGCGATATTGATGCGTACACCAACCTCCAGGTCCTGACACCAACTGCCCTCCCGCGGCTCTGTACACACTGACGGTGGCGACCGCCGGCAACTCGTCCCTGCCACAGTTGCCAAACAACTTCACTTGTTTTACCTAACACGATATTCAAAACACTTTTCTTACAACAGAAGATAATAACAGGTTTTCAATCAATAATCTATGAACGAATTTCATGTCACATATTTCAACACTTGCTTGGAAACAGAGGCTCGCATTGTTGATTATATGTTGAGCCAATCAACGGCCACGCCTCAGAGTGGGCGAATCAGCAGCCAAGATGTCAATGACGTCACTAAGGATGGTTGCGTCATCACTTGCGTCATCCTGCAGGAGAGAATAAGGGAGATGAAAGCCGCGTCCATTGCGTCGTACGTTTGCAAATGAAATTAGAATTTAACATGAGCTCTAAGTATAGAAATCTATAAATAGTGTTGAAATCCCTTCAGAAGGGTCTTGTGAAGCATTTATTTTTCATGGTGCCCAGCTGGTAGAAATACCAGGAAGAACATGTTCCAATATTACTGTAAGAGTTAAGGTGTCAATTGACCCAACTGTCCACCAAGGACAATATACTCAGGCGGGTCCAGCAGGCTGTTGGGGGAAGCGGCTAGCATCACCACTATCACTACCACCACCACCAGCGTGGGTGGGTGTGGTGACCACCACCACCACCACCAGCGTGGGTGTGGTGACCACCACCACCACCACCAGCGTGGGTGTGGTGACCACCACCACCAGCGTGGGTGTGGTGACCACCACCACCACCACCACCAGCGTGGGTGTGGTGACCTTCGACCCATGACAGTTAACTGTTGCCTTGATCAACTCCCGCCATAATTGTGGGGGGGGGGGGGTGAAGCCCTCGTTACACCACACTTAACAACTCTCTATTACAATACAATACAAAACTTTGTATTAGTTATTAAAGTCCTCGTTACAGAGAACCCCACATTACCCTAACCTAACCATTCAGATTTCTTATAATAAAAATGTGTCTCAGCAACTTTCCCATCTCCCAGTCCTCCCTATCCCTCCCCACTCCCTCGTCCGATGCATTCCCAAATGGTTTGATTTTTCCATCAGCAAGTTGGGAACCTCAAGTGATCTGATGCTCCCATCACTGAAATATAAGAAAAACATTTAAAAAATGAAATGAAAATATTAAAAAAAACCATACTCATTAAATGAACATCAAAAATAAACAACACAGCTTAATTCTAACAGTGAGGGCAGGACCAACAGTGAGGGCAGGACCAACAGTGAGGGGCAGGACCAACAGTGAGGGCAGGACCAACAGTGAGGGGCAGGACCAACAGTGAGGGGCAGCACCAACAGTGAGGGCAGCACCAACAGTGAGGGGCAGGACCAACAGTGAGGGGCAGGACCAACAGTGAGGGGCAGGACCAACAGTGAGGGCAGGACCAACAGTGAGGGCAGGACCAACAGTGAGGGCAGGACCAACAGTGAGGGGCAGGACCAACAGTGAGGGGCAGCACCAACAGTGAGGGCAGCACCAACAGTGAGGGCAGGACCAACAGTGAGGGGCAGCACCAACAGTGAGGGGCAGCACCAACAGTGAGGGCAGCACCAACAGTGAGGGGCAGGACAAACAGTGAGGGGCAGCACCAACAGTGAGGGCAGCACCAACAGTGAGGGCAGGACCAACAGTGAGGGGCAGGACCAACAGTGAGGGGCAGGACCAACAGTGAGGGCAGGACCAACAGTGAGGGGCAGCACCAAGAGTGAGGGCAGCACCAACAGTGAGGGGCAGGACAAACAGTGAGGGGCAGCACCAACAGTGAGGGCAGCACCAACAGTGAGGGCAGGACCAACAGTGAGGGGCAGCACCAACAGTGAGGGGCAGCACCAACAGTGAGGGGCAGCACCAACAGTGAGGGCAGCACCAACAGTGAGGGGCAGGACAAACAGTGAGGGGCAGCACCAACAGTGAGGGGCAGCACCAACAGTGAGGGGCAGGACCAACAGTGAGGGGCAGGACCAACAGTGAGGGCAGGACCAACAGTGAGGGGCAGCACCAACAGTGAGGGCAGCACCAACAGTGAGGGGCAGGACAAACAGTGAGGGGCAGCACCAACAGTGAGGGCAGCACCAACAGTGAGGGCAGGACCAACAGTGAGGGGCAGCACCAACAGTGAGGGGCAGCACCAACAGTGAGGGCAGCACCAACAGTGAGGGGCAGGACAAACAGTGAGGGGCAGCACCAACAGTGAGGGCAGCACCAACAGTGAGGGCAGGACCAACAGTGAGGGGCAGCACCAACAGTGAGGGGCAGCACCAACAGTGAGGGCAGCACCAACAGTGAGGGGCAGGACAAACAGTGAGGGGCAGCACCAACAGTGAGGGCAGCACCAACAGTGAGGGCAGGACCAACAGTGAGGGGCAGCACCAACAGTGAGGGGCAGCACCAACAGTGAGGGCAGCACCAACAGTGAGGGGCAGGACAAACAGTGAGGGGCAGCACCAACAGTGAGGGCAGCACCAACAGTGAGGGCAGGACCAACAGTGAGGGGCAGCACCAACAGTGAGGGGCAGCACCAACAGAGAGGGCAGGACCAACAGTGAGGGCAGGACCAACAGTGAGGGGCAGGACCAACAGTGAGGGGCAGCACCAACAGTGAGGGGCAGGACCAACAGTGAGGGCAGCACCAACAGTGAGGGCAGGACCAACAGTGAGGGCAGGACCAACAGTGAGGGCAGGACCAACAGTGAGGGCAGCACCAACAGTGAGGGGCAGGACCAACAGTGAGGGCAGGACCAACAGTGAGGGCAGGACCAACAGTGAGGGCAGGACCAACAGTGAGGGCAGCACCAACAGTGAGGGCAGCACCAACAGTGAGGGGCAGGAACAACAGTGAGGGGCAGCACCAACAGTGAGGGACAGCACCAACAGTGAGGGGCAGGAACAACAGTGAGGGGCAGCACCAACAGTGAGGGACAGCACCAACAGTGAGGGCAGCACCAACAGTGAGGGACAGCACCAACAGTGAGGGCAGCACCAACAGTGAGGGCAGCACCAACAGTGAGGGCAGGACCAACAGTGAGGGCAGCACCAACAGTGAGGGCAGCACCAACAGTGAGGGCAGGACCAACAGTGAGGGCAGGACCAACAGTGAGGGCAGGACCAACAGTGAGGGCAGCACCAACAGTGAGGGGCAGGAACAACAGTGAGGGGCAGCACCAAAAATGAGGGACAGCACCAACAGTGAGGGCAGCACCAACAGTGAGGGCAGCACCAACAGTGAGGGCAGGACCAACAGTGAGGGCAGCACCAACAGTGAGGGCAGGACCAACAGTGAGGGCAGGACCAACAGTGAGGGCAGCACCAACAGTGAGGGCAGGACCAACAGTGAGGGCAGGACCAACAGTGAGGGCTGGACCAACAGTGAGGGGCAGGACCAACAGTGAGGGGCAGCACCAACAGTGAGGGGCAGCACCAACAGTGAGGACAGCACCAACAGTGAGGGGCAGCACCAACAGTGAGGGGCAGCACCAACAGTGAGGGCAGCACCAACAGTGAGGGCAGGACCAACAGTGAGGGCAGGACCAACAGTGAGGGGCAGCACCAACAGTGAGGACAGCACCAACAGTGAGGGGCAGCACCAACAGTGAGGGCAGGACCAACAGTGAGGGCAGCACCAACAGTGAGGGGCAGCACCAACAGTGAGGACAGCACCAACAGTGAGGGGCAGGACCAACAGTGAGGGGCAGGACCAACAGTGAGGGGCAGGACCAACAGTGAGGGGCAGGACCAACAGTGAGGACAGCACCAACAGTGAGGGGCAGGACCAACAGTGAGGGGCAGGACCAACAGTGAGGGGCAGGACCAACAGTGAGGGCAGCACCAACAGTGAGGGGCAGGACCAACAGTGAGGGGCAGGACCAACAGTGAGGGCTGGACCAACAGTGAGGACAGCACCAACAGTGAGGGGCAGGACCAACAGTGAGGGGCAGCACCAACAGTGAGGGCAGGACCAACAGTGAGGGGCAGCACCAACAGTGAGGGGCAGGACCAACAGTGAGGACAGCACCAACAGTGAGGGGCAGGACCAACAGTGAGGGGCAGGACCAACAGTGAGGGCAGGACCAACAGTGAGGGGCAGGACCAACAGTGAGGGCAGCACCAACAGTGAGGGCAGGACCAACAGTGAGGGGCAGCACCAACAGTGAGGGGCAGGACCAAGAGTGAGGGGCAGGACCAAGAGTGAGGGCTGGACCAACAGTGAGGGGCAGCACCAACAGTGAGGGCAGGACCAACAGTGAGGGCAGCACCAACAGTGAGGACAGCACCAACAGTGAGGGCAGCACCAACAGTGAGGGGCAGGACCAACAGTGAGGGCAGGACCAACAGTGAGGGCAGGACCAACAGTGAGGGGCAGCACCAACAGTGAGGGCAGGACCAACAGTGAGGGCAGGACCAACAGTGAGGGGCAGGACCAACAGTGAGGGGCAGGACCAACAGTGAGGGGCAGGACCAACAGTGAGGGGCAGGACCAACAGTGAGGGGCAGCACCAACAGTGAGGGCAGCACCAACAGTGAGGACAGGACCAACAGTGAGGGGCAGCACCAACAGTGAGGGCAGCACCAACAGTGAGGGCAGCACCAACAGTGAGGGCAGGACCAACAGTGAGGGGCAGGACCAACAGTGAGGGCAGGACCAACAGTGAGGGGCAGCACAAACAGTGAGGGGCAGGACCAACAGTGAGGGGCAGCACCAACAGTGAGGGGCAGCACCAGCAGTGAGGGGCAGGACCAACAGTGAGGGGCAGGACCAACAGTGAGGGACAGCACCAACAGTGAGGGGCAGGACCAACAGTGAGGGGCAGGACCAACAGTGAGGGGCAGCACCAACAGTGAGGGGCAGGACCAACAGTGAGGGCAGGACCAACAGTGAGGGGCAGGACCAACAGTGAGGGGCAGCACCAACAGTGAGGGCAGGACCAACAGTGAGGGGCAGGACCAACAGTGAGGGGCAGGACCAACAGTGAGGGCAGCACCAACAGTGAGGGCAGGACCAACAGTGAGGGCAGCACCAACAGTGAGGGGCAGCACCAACAGTGAGGACAGCACCAACAGTGAGGGGCAGCACCAACAGTGAGGGGCAGCACCAACAGTGAGGGCAGCACCAACAGTGAGGGGCAGGACCAACAGTGAGGGGCAGGACCAACAGTGAGGGGCAGGACCAACAGTGAGGGGCAGCACCAACAGTGAGGGCAGGACCAACAGTGAGGGGCAGGACCAACAGTGAGGGGCAGGACCAACAGTGAGGGCAGCACCAACAGTGAGGGCAGGACCAACAGTGAGGGCAGCACCAACAGTGAGGGGCAGCACCAACAGTGAGGACAGCACCAACAGTGAGGGGCAGCACCAACAGTGAGGGGCAGCACCAACAGTGAGGGCAGCACCAACAGTGAGGGCAGCACCAACGGTGAGGGCTGGACCAACAGTGAGGGCAGGACCAACAGTGAGGGGCAGGACCAACAGTGAGGGGAGCACCAACAGTGAGGGGCAGGACCAACAGTGAGGGCTGGACCAACAGTGAGGGGCAGGACCAACAATGAGGGGCAGCACCAACAGTGAGGGGCAGGACCAACAGTGAGGGCAGGACCAACAGTGAGGGCAGCACCAACAGTGAGGGCAGCACCAACAGTGAGGGCAGCACCAACAGTGAGGGGCAGCACCAACAGTGAGGGGCAGGACCAACAGTGAGGGCAGGACCAAGAGTGAGGGGCAGCACCAACAGTGAGGGCAGGACCAACAGTGAGGGGCAGCACCAACAGTGAGGGCAGGACCAACAGTGAGGGCAGCACCAACAGTGAGGGCAGCACCAACAGTGAGGGCAGCACCAACAGTGAGGGCAGCACCAACAGTGAGGGCAGCACCAACAGTGAGGGGCAGCACCAACAGTGAGGGGCAGCACCAACAGTGAGGGGCAGGACCAACAGTGAGGGCAGGACCAACAGTGAGGGGCAGCACCAACAGTGAGGGGCAGGACAAACAGTGAGGGGCAGGACCAACAGTGAGGGCAGCACCAACAGTGAGGGGCAGCACCAACAGTGAGGGGAAGGAACAACAGTGAGGGGCAGGACCAACAGTGAGGGCAGCACCAACAGTGAGGGCAGCACCAACAGTGAGGGGCAGGACCAACAGTGAGGGGCAGGACCAACAGTGAGGGGCAGGACCAACAGTGAGGGCAGCACCAACAGTGAGGGCTGGACCAACAGTGAGGGCAGGACCAACAGTGAGGGCAGGACCAACAGTGAGGGCTGGACCAACAGTGAGGGGCAGGACCAACAGTGAGGGCTGGACCAACAGTGAGGGCAGGACCAACAGTGAGGGCAGCGCCAACAGTGAGGGCAGCACCAACAGTGAGGGCAGCACAAACAGTGAGGGCAGCACCAACAGTGAGGGGCAGGACCAACAGTGAGGGCAGCACCAACAGTGAAGGCAGCACCAACAGTGAGGGGCAGCACCAACAGTGAGGGGCAGGACCAACAGTGAGGGGCAGGACCAACAGTGAGGGCAGGACCAACAGTGAGGGGCAGGACCAACAGTGAGGGCAGCACCAACAGTGAGGGCAGCACCAACAGTGAGGGCAGCACCAACAGTGAGGGCAGCACCAACAGTGAGGGCAGCACCAACAGTGAGGGCAGCACCAACAGTGAGGGCAGGACCAACAGTGAGGGCAGCACCAACAGTGAGGGCAGGACCAACAGTGAGGACAGCACCAACAGTGAGGGGCAGGACCAACAGTGAGGGCAGGACCAACAGTGAGGGCAGCACCAACAGTGAGGGGCAGCACCAACAGTGAGGGGCAGCACCAACAGTGAGGGCAGGACCAACAGTGAGGGCAGAATCAACAGTGAGGGCAGGACCAACAGTGAGGGCAGCACCAACAGTGAGGGGCAGCACCAACAGTGAGGGCAGCACCAACAGTGAGGGGCAGCACCAACAGTGAGGGCAGCACCAAAGTGAGGGGCAGGACCGACAGTGAGGGCAGCACCAACAGTGAGGGCAGGACCAACAGTGAGGGCAGGACCAACAGTGAGGGCAGGACCAACAGTGAGGGGCAGGACCAACAGTGAGGGGCAGGACCAACAGTGAGGGCTAGGACCAACAGTGAGGGCAGGACCAACAGTGAGGGCAGCACCAACAGTGAGGGCAGGCACCAACAAGTGAGGGCAGCACCAACAGTGAGGGCAGGACCAACAGTGAGGGGCAGGACCAACAGTGAGGGCAGCACCAACAGTGAGGGCAGCACCAACAGTGAGGGGCAGGACCAACAGTGAGGTGCAGGACCAACAGTGAGGGGCAGGACCAACAGTGAGGGCAGGACCAACAGTGAGGGCAGGCACCAACAGTGAGGGCAGCACCAACAGTGAGGGCAGGCACCAACAGTGAGGGGCAGCACCAACAGTGAGGAGGCAGCACCAACAGTGAGGGCAGCACCAACAGTGAGGCAGCGCAACATGAGGGGGACCAACAGTGAGGGCGGACCAACAGTGAGGGCAGGACCAACAGTGAGGGACAGCACCAACAGTGAGGGGCAGGACCAACAGTGAGGGCAGGACCAACAGTGAGGGCAGCACCAACAGTGAGGGCAGCACCAACAGTGAGGGGCAGCACCAACAGTGAGAGCAGGACCAACAGTGATGGCAGGACCAACAGTGAGGGCAGGACCAACAGTGAGGGGGCAGCACCAACAGTGAGGGGCAGCACCAACAGTGAGGGGCAGCACCAACAGTGAGGGGCAGCACCAACAGTGAGGGGCAGGACCAACAGTGAGAGGCAGACCAACAGTGAGGGCAGCACCAACAGTGAGGGGCAGGACCACAGTGAGGGCAGGACCAACAGTGAGGGCAGGACCAACAGTGAGGGGCAGGACCAACAGTGAGGGTGCAGGCACCAACAGTGAGGGCGGACAACAGTGAGGGGCAGGCACCAACAAGTGAGGGCAGGACCAACAGTGAGGGCTAGCACCAACAGTGAGGGGCAGGACCAACAGTGAGGGCAGCACCAACAGTGAGGGGCAGACCAACAGTGAGGGCAGCACCAACATGAGGGCAGCCAAACAGTGAGGGGCAGGACCAACAGTGATGGCAGGACCAACAGTGAGGGGCAGGACCAACAGTGAGGGCAGGCACCAACAGTGAGGGGTACCACCAACAGTGAGGGCTGGACCAACAGTGAGGGCTGGACCAACAGTGAGGGGCAGCACCAACAGTGAGGGCTGGACCAACAGCGAGGGCAGGACCAACAGTGAGGGGCAGGACCAACAGTGAGGGCTGGACCAACAGTGAGGGCTGGACCAACAGGGAGGGCAGGACCAACAGTGAGGGCAAGACCAACAGTGAGGGGCAGGACCAACAGTGAGGGCTGGACCAACAGTGAGGGCAGGACCAACAGTGAGGGGCAGGACCAACAGTAAGGGCAGGACCAACAGTGAGGGGCAGGACCCACAGTGAGGGGCAGGACCAACAGTGAGGGGCAGCACCAACAGTGAGGGGCAGGACCAACAGTGAAGGGCAGCACCAACAGTGAGGGGCAGGACCAACAGTGAGGGGCAGGACCAACAGTGAGGGGCAGCACCAACAGTGAGGGCAGGACCAACAGTGAGGGGCAGGACCAACATTGAGGGGCAGGACCAACAGTGAGGGGCAGGACCAACAGTGAGGGCAGCACCAACAGTGAGGGCAGGACCAACAGTGAGGGGCAGGACCAACAGTGAGGGGCAGGACCAACAGTGAGGGGCAGCACCAACAGTGAGGGCAGCACCAACAGTGAGGACAGCACCAACAGTGAGGGCAGGACCAACAGTGAGGGGCAGCACCAACAGTGAGGGGCAGGACCAACAGTGAGGGGCAGGACCAACAGTGAGGGCAGCACCAACAGTGAGGGCAGCACCAACAGTGAGGGGCAGGACCAACAGTGAGGGCAGGACCAACAGTGAGGGCAGGACCAACAGTGAGGGGCAGCACCAACAGTGAGGGCTGGACCAACAGTGAGGGCAGGACCAACAGTGAGGGGCAGGACCAACAGTGAGGGGCAGCACCAACAGTGAGGGCAGCACCAACAGTGAGGGCAGCACCAACAGTGAGGGGCAGGACCAACAGTGAGGGCTGGACCAACAGTGAGGGCAGGACCAACAGTGAGGGGCAGCACCAACAGTGAGGGCAGCACCAACAGTGAGGGCAGCACCAACAGTGAGGGGCAGGACCAACAGTGAGGGGCAGCACCAACAGTGAGGGCAGCACCAACAGTGAGGGCAGCACCAACAGTGAGGGCAGGACCAACAGTGAGGGCAGGACCAACAGTGAGGGGCAGCACCAACAGTGAGGGGCAGGACCAACAGTGAGGGCAGGACCAACAGTGAGGGGCAGGACCAACAGTGAGGGGCAGCACCAACAGTGAGGGGCAGGACCAACAGTGAGGGCAGGACCAACAGTGAGGGCAGCACCAACAGTGAGGGGCAGGACCAACAGTGAGGGCAGGACCAACAGTGAGGGGCAGGACCAACAGTGAGGGGCAGGACCAACAGTGAGGGGCAGGACCAACAGTGAGGGGCAGGACCAACAGTGAGGGGCAGGACCAACAGTGAGGGGCAGGACCAACAGTGAGGGGCAGGACCAACAGTGAGGGACAGGACCAACAGTGAGGGCAGGATAAGGGGAGTACGTCTGGCAGCTCCGTCAGACTCCCATTGATCCATGGTGGGTGTGGGGGCTGGGAGGGTGTAGTGGTGTGGGGGCTGGGAGGGTGTAGGTGGGTGTGGGGGCTGGGAGGGTGTAGGTGGGTGTGGGGCTGGGAGGGTGTAGGTGGGTGTGGGGGCTGGGAGGGTGTAAGGTGGGTGTGGGGGCTGGGAGGGTGTAGGTGGTGTGGGGGCTGGGAGGGTGTAGGTGGGTGCTGGGAGGGTGTAGGTGGGTGTGGGGCTGGGAGGGTGTAGTGGGTGTGGGGGCTGGGAGGGTGTAGGTGGGTGTGGGGGCTGGGAGGGTGTAGGTGGGTGTGGGGGACTGGGAGGGTGTAGGTGGGTGTGGGGGCTGGGAGGGTGTAGGTGGGTGTGGGGGCTGGGAGGGTGTAGGTGGTGTGGGGGCTGGGAGGGTGTAGGTGGGTGTGGGGGCTGGGAGGGTGTAGGTGGGTGTGGGGGCTGGGAGGGTGTAGGTGGGTGTGGGGGCTGGGAGGGTGTAGGTGGGTGTGGGGGCTGGGAGGGTGTAGGTGGATGTGGGGGCTGGGAGGGTGTAGGTGGGTGTGGGGGCCGGTTGTGTGGTGTAGGTGGGTGTGGGGGCTGGGAGGGTGTAGGTGGGTGTGGGGGCTGGGAGGGTGAAGGTGGGTGTGGGGGCTGGGAGGGTGTAGGTGGGTGTGGGGGCTGGGAGGGTGTAGGTGGGTGTGGGGGCTGGGAGGGTGTAGGTGGGTTGTGGGGGCTGGGAGGGTGTAAGTGGGTGTGGGTGCTGGGAGGGTGTAGGTGGGTGTGGGGGCTGGGAGGGTGTAGGTGGGTGTGGGGGCTGGGAGGGTGTAGGTGGGTGTGGGGGCTGGGAGGGGGATACGTGAGTGTGGGGGCTGGGAGGGTGTAGGTGGGTGTGGGGGCTGGGAGGGTGTAGGTGGGTGTGAGGGCTGGAGGGTGTAGGTGGGGTGTGGGGCTGGGAGGGTGTAGGTGGGTGTGGGGGCTGGGAGGGTGTAGGTGGGTGTGGGGGCTGGGAGGGTGTAGGTGGGTGTGGGGGCTGGGAGGGTGTAGGTGGGTGTGGGGGCTGGGAGGGTGTAGGTGGGTGTGGGGGCTGGGAGGGTGTAGGTGGGTGTGGGGCTGGGAGGGTGTAGGTGGCTGTGGGGGCTGGGAGGGTGAAGGTGGGTGTAGGGGCTGGGAGGGTGTAGGTGGTGTGTGGGGGCTGGGAGGGTGTAGGTGGGTGTGGGGGCTGGGAGGGTGTAGGTGGGTGTGGGGGCTGGGAGGGTGAAGGTGGGTGTGGGGCTCCACCTCCCACACTCCCATGGTGGTAGTCCCTCCCCTGGTGGCCCTCTGCTTCTCCCACACTCCCATGGTGGTAGCCCCCTCCCCTGGTGGCGCTCTGCCCCTCCCACACTTCCATGGTGGCCCTCTGCCCCTCCCATACTCTCATGGTGGGCCCTGCCCCTCCCACACTCCCATGCTGGTAGTTCCTCCCCTGGTGGCCCTCTAACCCTCCCACACTCCCATGTTGGTAGCCCCTCCATGGTGGCCCACTGCCCCTCCCACACTCCCATGGTGGCCCTCTGACCCTCCCACACTCCCATTGTGTTAGTTCCTCCCCTGGTGGTCCCTGCCCCTCCCACACTCCCATGGTGGTAGTTCCTTCCCTGGTGGCGCTCTGCCCCTCCCACACTCCCATGGTGGTAGTCCCTCCCCTGGTGGCGCTCTGCCCCTCCCACACTCCCATGGTGGTAGTTCCTTCCCTGGTGGCGCTCTGCCCCTCCCACACTCCCATGGTGGTAGTTCCTTCCCTGGTGGCGCTCTGCCCCTCCCACACTCCCATGGTGGCCCTCTTTCCCTCCCACACTCCCATGGTGATAGTCCCTCCCCTAGTGGACCTCTGCCCCCCCACACTCCCATGGTGGAAGTCCCTCCCCTGGTGGCGCTCTGCCCCTCCCACACTCCGATGGTGGCCCTCTGCCCCTCCCACACACCCATGGTGATAGCCCCTCCCCTGGTGACCCTCTGCCTCTCCCACACTCCCATGGTGGTAGCCCCTCCCCTGGTGGTCCTCTGCCCCTCCCACACTCCCATGGTGGTAGTCCCTCCCCTGGAGGCGCTCTGTCCCTCCCACACTCCCATGTTGGTAGTCCCTCCCCTGGTGGCCCTCTGCCCCTCCCATACTCTCATGGTGGGCCCTGCCCCTCCCACACTCTGATAGCGGCCCCTGCCCCTCCCACACTCCCATGGTGGTAGCCCCTCCCCTGGTGGCCCTCTGCCCCTCCCACACTCCCCTGGTGGCGCTCTGCCCCTCCCACACTGTCCCCTCTTGGGCCCTCTGCCCCTCCCACACTCCCATGGTGGTCCTCTGCCCCTCCCACACTCCCATGATGGTAGCCCCTCCCCTGGTGACCCTCTGCCCCTCCCACACTCCCATGGTGGCCCTCTGCCCCTCCCACACTCCCATGGTAGCCCTCTGCCCCTCCCACACTCCCATGGTGGCCCTCTGCCCCTCCCACACTACCCCTGGTGGCCTCTGCCCCTCCCACACTCCCCTCTTGGCCCTCTGCCCTCCCACACTCCCATGGTGGCCCTCTGCCCCTCCCACACTCCCATGGTGGTCCTCTGCCCCTCCCACACTCCCCTGGTGGCGCTCTGCCCCTCCCAGACTCCCATGGTGGTCCTCTGCCCCTCCCACACTCCCCTGGTGGTCCTCTGCCCCTCCCACACTCCCCTGGTGGTTCTCTGCCCCCTCCCACACTCCCCTGGTGGTCCTCTGCCCCTCCCACACTCCCCTGGTGGCCCTCTGCCCCTCCCACACTCCCATGGTGGCCCTCTGCCCCTCCCACACTCCCCTGGTTGCCCTCTGCCCCTCCCACACTCCCATGGTGGCCCTCTGCCCCTCCCACACTCCTCTGGTGGTCCTCAGCCCCTCCCACACTCCCATGGTGGCCCTCTGCCCCTCCCACACTCCCCTGGTGGTCCTCTGCTCCTCCCACATTCCCATGGTGGTCCTCTGCCCCTCCCACACTCCCTTGGTGGTAGTCCCTCCCATGGTGGCCCTCTGCCCCTCCCACACTCCCATGGTGGTAGTCCCTCCCATGGTGGCCCTCTGCCCCTCCCACACTCCCTTGGTGGTAGTCCCTCCCATGGTGGCCCTCTGCCCCTCCCACACTCCCATGGTAGTAGGCCGTCCCCTGGTGGCCCTCTGCCCCTCCCACACTCCCATGGTGGCCCTCTGCCCCTCCCACACTCCCATGGTGGCCCTCTGCCCCTCACACACTCCCATGGTGGCCCTCTGCCCCTCCCACACTCCCCTGGTGGTCCTCTGGCCCTTCCACACTCCATGGTGGCCCTCTGCCCTCACACACTCCTATGGTGGCCCTCTGCCCTCCCACATCCCTGGTGGTCCTCGGCCCTTCCACACTCCCATGGTGGCCCTCTGCCCCTCCCACACTCCCCTGGTGGTCCTCTGCCCCTCCCACACTCCCATGGTGGCCCTCTGCCCCTCCCACACTCCCCTGGTGGTCCTCTGCCCCTCCCCACACTCCCATGGTGGCCCTCTGCCCCTCCCACACTCCCCTGGTGGTCCTCTGGCCCTTCCACACTCCCATGGTGGCCCTCTGCCCCTCACACACTCCCATGGTGGCCCTCTGCCCCTCACACACTCCCATGGTGGCCCTCTGCCCCTCCCACACTCCCCTGGTGGTCCTCTATCCCTCCCACACTCCCATGGTGACCCTCTGCCCCTCCCACACTCCCCTGGTGGTCCTCTGGCCCTTCCACACTCCCATGGTGGCCCTCTGCCCCTCACACACTCCCATGGTGGCCCTCTGCCCCTCCCACACTCCCCTGGTGGTCCTCTGCCCCTCCCACACTCCCATGGTGGCCCTCTGCCCCTCCCACACTCCCCTGGTGGTCCTCTGGCCCTTCCACACTCCCATGGTGGCCCTCTGCCCCTCACACACTCCCATGGTGGCCCTCTGCCCCTCACACACTCCCATGGTGGCCCTCTGCCCCTCCCACACTCCCCTGGTGGTCCTCTGGCCCTTCCACACTCCCATGGTGGCCCTCTGCCCCTCCCACACTCCCCTGGTGGTCTCTGGCCCTTCCACACTCCCATGGTGGCCCTCTGCCCCTCACACACTCCCATGGTGGCCCTCTGCCCCTCACACACTCCCATGGTGGCCCTCTGCCCCTCCCACACTCCCCTGGTGGTCCTCTGCCCCTCCCACACTCCCATGGTGACCCTCTGCCCCTCCCACACTCCCCTGGTGGTCCTCTGGCCCTTCCACACTCCCATGGTGGCCCTCTGCCCCTCACACACTCCCATGGTGGCCCTCTGCCCCTCCCACACTCCCCTGGTGGTCCTCTGCCCCTCCCACACTCCCATGGTGGCCCTCTGCCCCTCCCACACTCCCCTGGTGGTCCTCTGGCCCTTCCACACTCCCATGGTGGCCCTCTGCCCCTCCCACACACTCCCATGGTGGCCCTCTGCCCCTCACACACTCCCATGGTGGCCCTCTGCCCCTCCCACACTCCCCTGGTGGTCCTCTGGCCCTTCCACACTCCCATGGTGGCCCTCTGCCCCTCCCACACTCCCATGGTGGCCCTCTGCCCCTCCCACACTCCCCTGGTGGTCCTCTGGCCCTTCCACACTCCCATGGTGGCCCTCTGCCCCTCCCACACTCCCCTGGTGGCCCTCTGCCCCTCCAACACTCCCATGGTGGCCCTCTGCCCCTCACACACTCCCATGGTGGCCCTCTGCCCCTCCCACACTCCCATGGTGGCCCTCTGCCCCTCACACACTCCCATGGTGGCCCTCTGCCCCTCCCACACTCCCATGGTGGCCCTCTGCCCCTCACACACTCCCATGGTGGCCCTCTGCCCCTCACACACTCCCATGGTGGCCCTCTGCCCCTCACACACTCCCATGGTGGCCCTCTGCCCCTCCCACACTCCCATGGTGGCCCTCTGCCCCTCACACACTCCCATGGTGGCCCTCTGCCCCTCACACACTCCCATGGTGGCCCTCTGCCCCTCCCACACTCCCATGGTGGCCCTCTGCCCCTCACACACTCCCATGGTGGCCCTCTGCCCCTCCCACACTCCCATGGTGGCCCTCTGCCCCTCACACACTCCCATGGTGGCCCTCTGCCCCTCACACACTCCGATGGTGGCCCTCTGCCCCTCCCACACTCCCATGGTGGCCCTCTGCCCCTCCACACTCCCATGGTGGCCTCTGCCCCTCCCACACTCCCATGGTGGCCCTCTGCCCCTCCCACACTCCCCTGGTGGTCCTCTGCCCCTCCCACACTCCCATGGTGGCCCTCTGCCCTCACACACTCCCATGGTGGTCCTCTGCCCCTCCCACACTCCCATGGTGGTCCTCTGCCCCTCCCACACTCCCATGGTGGCCCTCTGCCCCTCACACACTCCCATGGTGGCCCTCTGCCCCTCCCACACTCCCATGGTGGCCCTCTGCCCCTCCCACACTCCCCTGGTGGCGCTCTGCCCCTCCCACACTCCCATGGTGGTCCTCTGCCCCTCCCCACACTCCCATGGTGGCCCTCTGCCCCCTCCAACACTCCCATGGTGGTCCTCTGCCCCTCCCACACTCCCCTGGTGGTCCTCTGCCCCTCCCACACTCCCCTGGTGGCGCTCTGCCCCTCCAACACTCCCATGGTGGTCCTCTGCTCCTTCCACACTCCCAGGGTGGCCCTCTGCCCCTCCCACACTCCCATGGTGGTCCTCTGCTCCTCCC
Organism: Procambarus clarkii; assembly: GCF_040958095.1. Taxonomy (NCBI): domain Eukaryota; kingdom Metazoa; phylum Arthropoda; class Malacostraca; order Decapoda; family Cambaridae; genus Procambarus; species Procambarus clarkii. The sequence goes on from NC_091220.1 coordinate 9,523,323, forward strand.
ACACTCCCATGGTGGCCCTCTGCCCCTCCAACACTCCCATGGTGGCCCTCTGCCCCTCCAACACTACCCTGGTGGTCCTCTGCCCCTCCCACACTCCCCTGGTGGTCCTCTGCTCCTCCCACACTCCCATGGTGACCCTCTGCCCCTCCAACACTCCCATGGTGGCCCTCTGCCCCTCACACACTCCCATGGTGGCCCTCTGCCCCTCCCACACTCCCATGGTGGCCCTCTGCCCCTCCACACACTCCCATGGTGGCCCTCTGCCCCTCCCACACTCCCATGGTGGCCCTCTGCCCCTCACACACTCCCATGGTGGCCCTCTGCCCCTCACACACTCCCATGGTGGCCCTCTGCCCCTCACACACTCCCATGGTGGCCCTCTGCCCCTCCCACACTCCCATGGTGGCCCTCTGCCCCTCACACACTCCCATGGTGGCCCTCTGCCCCTCACACACTCCCATGGTGGCCCTCTGCCCCTCCCACACTCCCATGGTGGCCCTCTGCCCCTCACACACTCCCATGGTGGCCCTCTGCCCCTCCCACACTCCCATGGTGGCCCTCTGCCCCTCACACACTCCCATGGTGGCCCTCTGCCCCTCCCACACTCCCATGGTGGCCCTCTGCCCCTCACACACTCCCATGGTGGCCCTCTGCCCCCTCCCACACTCCCATGGTGGCCCTCTGCCCCTCACCACACTCCCATGGTGGCCCTCTGCCCCTCCCACACTCCCATGGTGGCCCTCTGCCCCCTCCACACACTCCCATGGTGGCCTCTGCCCTCCCACACTCCCATGGTGGCCCTCTGCCCCTCACACCACTCCCATGGTGGCCCTCTGCCCCTCACACACTCCCATGGTGGCCCTCTGCCCCTCACACACTCCCATGGTGGCCCTCTGCCCCTCCCACACTCCCATGGTGGCCCTCTGCCCCCTCACACACTCCCATGGTGGCCCTCTGCCCCTCACACACTCCCATGGTGGCCCTCTGCCCCTCCCACACTCCCATGGTGGCCCTCTGCCCCTCACACACTCCCATGGTGGCCCTCTGCCCCTCCCACACTCCCATGGTGGCCCTCTGCCCCTCACACACTCCCATGGTGGCCCTCTGCCCCTCACACACTCCGATGGTGGCCCTCTGCCCCTCCCACACTCCCATGGTGGCCCTCTGCCCCTCCCACACTCCCATGGTGGCCCTCTGCCCCTCCCACACTCCCATGGTGGCCCTCTGCCCCTCCCACACTCCCCTGGTGGTCCTCTGCCCCTCCCACACTCCCATGGTGGCCCTCTGCCCCTCACACACTCCCATGGTGGTCCTCTGCCCCTCCCATGGTGGTCCTCTGCCCCTCCCACACTCCCATGGTGGCCCTCTGCCCCTCCCACACTCCCATGGTGGCCCTCTGCCCCTCCCACACTCCCCTGGTGGCGCTCTGCCCCTCCCACACTCCCATGGTGGTCCTCTGCCCCTCCCACACTCCCATGGTGGCCCTCTGCCCCCTCCCAACACTCCCATGGTGTTCCTCTGCCCCTCCCACACTCCCCTGGTGGCCCCCTCTGCCCCTCCCACACTCCCATGGTGGCCCTCTGCCCCTCACACCACTCCCATGGTGGCCCTCTGCCCCTCACCACACTCCCATGGTGCGCCCTCTGCCCCTCCACACTCCCATGGTGGCCCTCTGCCCCTCCCACACTCCCATGGTGGCCCTCTGCCCCTCACACACTCCCATGGTGGCCCTCTGCCCCCTCCCACACTCCCATGGTGGCCCTCTGCCCCTCACACACTCCCATGGTGGCCCTCTGCCCCTCCCACACTCCCATGGTGGCCCTCTGCCCCTCACACACTCCCATGGTGGCCCTCTGCCCCTCACACACTCCGATGGTGGCCCTCTGCCCCTCACACACTCCCATGGTGGCCCTCTGCCCCTCCCACACTCCCATGGTGGCCCTCTGCCCCTCCCACACTCCCATGGTGGCCCTCTGCCCCTCCCACACTCCCCTGGTGGTCCTCTGCCCCTCCCACACTCCCATGGTGGCCCTCTGCCCCTCACACACTCCCATGGTGGTCCTCTGCCCCTCCCACACTCCCATGGTGGTCCTCTGCCCCTCCCACACTCCCATGGTGGCCCTCTGCCCCTCACACACTCCCATGGTGGCCCTCTGCCCCTCCCACACTCCCATGGTGGCCCTCTGCCCCTCCCACACTCCCCTGGTGGCGCTCTGCCCCTCCCACACTCCCATGGTGGTCCTCTGCCCCTCCCACACTCCCATGGTGGCCCTCTGCCCCCTCCAACACTCCCATGGTGGTCCTCTGCCCCTCCCACATCCCCTGGTGGTCCTCTGCCCCTCCCACACTCCCCTGGTGGCGCTCTGCCCCTCCAACACTCCCATGGTGGTCCTCTGCTCCTCCCACACTCCCAGGGTGGCCCTCTGCCCCTCCCACACTCCCATGGTGGTCCTCTGCTCCTCCCACACTCCCATGGTGGCCCTCTGCCCCTCCAACACTCCCATGGTGGCCCTCTGCCCCTCCAACACTACCCTGGTGGTCCTCTGCCCCTCCCACACTCCCCTGGTGGTCCTCTGCTCCTCCCACACTCCCATGGTGACCCTCTGCCCCTCCAACACTCCCATGGTGGTAGCCCCCTCCCCTGGTGGCTGACCTCTAACAGTCAACGTGAAGTCAACAGTAAACGTGAGGTCAACAGTCTACGTGAGGTCAACAGTCAACGTGAGGTCAACAGTCAACGTGGGGTCAACAGTCAACGTGAGGTCAACAGTCAACGTAAGGTCAACAGTAAACGTGAGGTCAACAGTCAACGTGGGGTCAACAGTCAACGTGGGGTCAACAGTCAACGTGAGGTCAACAGTCAACGTGAGGTCAACAGTCAACGTGAGGTCAACAGTCAACGTAGGGTCAACAGTCCACCGTGGGGGTCACAGTCAACGTGAGGTCAACAGTCAACGTGAGGTCAACAGTAAACGTGGGTCAACAGTCACGTGGGGGTCAACAGTCAACGTGAGGTCAACAGTCAACGTGAGGTCAACAGTCAACGTGAGGTCAACAGTCAACGTGGGGTCAACAGTCAACGTGAGGTCAACAGGTCAACGTGAGGTCAACAGTCAACGTGGGGTCAACAGTCAACGTGAGGTCAACAGTCACCGTGAGGTCAACAGTCAACGTGAGGTCAACAGTCAACGTGAGGTCAACAGTCACATGAGGTCAACAGTCAACGTGAGGTAACAGTCAACGTGAGGTCAACAGTCAACGTGGGGTCAACAGTCAACGTGAGGTCAACAGTCAACGTGGGGTCAACAGTCAACGTGAGGTCAACAGTCAACGTGAGGTTCAACAGTCAACGTGGGGTCAACAGTCAACGTGAGGTCAACAGTCAACGTGAGGTCAACAGTCAACGTGAGGTCAACAGTCAACGTGAGGTCAACAGTCAACATGAGGTCAACAGTCAACGTGAGGTCAACAGTCAACGTGAGGTCAACAGTCAACGTGGGGTCAACAGTCAACGTGAGGTCAACAGTCAACGTGGGGTCAACAGTCAACGTGAGGTCAACAGTCAACGTGAGGTCAACAGTCAACGTGGGGTCAACAGTCAACTGTGAGGTCAACATGTCAACGTGAGGTCAACAGTCAACGTGAGGTCAACAGTGCAACGTGAGGTCACAAGTCCAACATGAGGTCAACAGTCAACGTGAGGTCAACAGTCACGTGAGGTCCAACAGTCAACGTGAGGTCAACAGTCAACGTAAGGTCAACAGTAAACGTGAGGGTCAACAGTCAACGTGGGGTCAACAGTCAACGTGAGGTCAAACAGTCAACGTGAGGTCAACAGTCAACGTGAGTCAAACAGTCAACGTGGGGTCAACAGTCACGTGGGGTCAAACAGTCAACGTGGGTCAACAGTCAACGTGAGGTCAACAGTCAACGTGGGGTCAAACAGTCAACGTGAGGTCAACAGTCAACGTGGGGCAACAGTCAACGTGAGGTCAACAGTCAACGTGAGGTCAACAGTCAACGTGGGGTCAACAGTCAACGTGAGGTCAACAGTCAACGTGAGGTCAACAGTCAACGTGAGGTCAACAGTCAACGTGAGGTCAACAGTCAACATGAGGTCAACAGTCAACGTGAGGTCAACAGTCAACGTGAGGTCAACAGTCAACGTGAGGTCAACAGTCAACGTGAGGTCAACAGTCAACGTGAGGTCAACAGAGAACGTGAGGTCAACAGTCAACGTGGGGTCAACAGTCAACGTGAGGTCAACAGAGAACGTGAGGTCAACAGTCAACGTGAGGTCAACAGTCAACGTGGGGTCAACAGTCAACGTGAGGTCAACAGTCAACGTGAGGTCAACAGTCAACAGTCAACGTGAGGTCAACAGTCAACGTGAGGTCAACAGTCAACGTGGGGTCAACAGTCAACGTGAGATCAACAGTCAACGTAAGGTCAACAGTCAACGTGAGGTCAACAGTCAACGTGAGGTCAACAGTCAACGTGAGGTCAACAGTCAACGTGAGGTCAACAGTCAACGTGAGGTCAACAGTCAACGTGAGGTCAACAGTCAACGTGAGGTCAACAGTCAACAGTCAACGTGAGGTCAACAGTCAACGTGAGGTCAACAGTCAACGTGGGGTCAACAGTCAACGTGAGGTCAACAGTCAACAGTCAACGTGAGGTCAACAGTCAACGTGGGGTCAACAGTCAACGTGAGGTCAACAGTCAACAGTCAACGTGAGGTCAACAGTCAACGTGAGGTCAACAGTCAACGTGAGGTCAACCGTCAACGTGGGGTCAACAGTCAACGTGAGGTCAACAGTCAATGTGAGGTGTCAACAGTCAACGTGAGGGGGTCAAACAGTCAACGTGAGGTCAACAGTCAACGTGGAGGTCAACAGTTCAACGTGAGGTCAACAGTCAACGTGAGGTCAACCGTTCAACGTGAGGTCAACAGTCAACGTGAGGTCAACAGTCAACGTGAGGTCCCAACAGTCAACGTGGAGGGTCAACAGTCAACGTGAGGTCAACAGTCAACGTGAGGTCAACAGTCAACGTGGGGTCAACAGTCAACGTGAGGTCAACAGTCAACGTGAGGTCAACGCGTCAACGTTAGAGGTCAAGCAGTCAACGTGAGGTCAAACAGTCAACGTGAGGGTCAACAGTCAACGTGAGGTCAACAGTCAACCGTAGGTCAACAGTCAACGTGAGGTCAACAGTCAACGTGAGGTCAACAGTCAACGTGAGGTCAACAGTCACGTGAGGTCAACAGTCAAACGTGAGGTCAACCGTCAACGTGAGGTCAACAGTCAACGTGGGGTCAACAGTCAACGTGAGGTCAACAGTCAACGTGGGGTCAACAGTCAACGTTGAGGTCAGCAGTCAACGTGAGGTCAACAGTCAACGTGAGGTCAACAGTCAACGTGGGGTCAACAGTCAACGTGGGGTCAACAGTCACAACGTGGGTCAAACAGTCAACGTGGGTCAACAGTCAACGTGAGGTCAACAGTCAACGTGGGGGTCAACAGTCAACGTGGGGTCAACAGTCAACGTGCAGGGTCAACAGTCAAACGTGGGGTCAACAGTCAACGTGAGGTCACACCGCTCATACGTGGGGTCAAACAGTCATACAGTCAAGGTGGGGTCAACAGTCAACAGTCAACGTGAGGTCAACAGTCAACAGTTAACAGTCAACAGTCAACAGTCAACTTAGTCAACGTGGGGTCAACAGTCAACTAGTCAAACGTGGGTCAACAGGCAACAGTCAACGTGCGGTCAACAGTCAACAGTCAACGTGGGGTCAACAGTCAACAGTCAACGTGAGGTCCCAACAGTCAAACAGTGAGGTTCAAACAGTCAACGTGGGAGGTCACAGTCCACGTGGGGTCAACAGTCAACGTGAGGTCAACCGTCAACGTGGGGGTCAACAGTCAACGTGAGGTCAACAGTCAACGTGGGGTCAAGCAGTCAACGTGAGGTCAACCGTCAACGTGGGGGTCAACAGTTACACAAGTCAACAGTCAACAGTCAACGTGAGGTCAACAGTCAACGTGGGGTCAACAGTCAACAGTCAACGTGAGGTCAACAGTCAACGTGGGGTCAACAGTCAACGTGAGGTCAACAGTCAACGTGGGGTCAACAGTCAACGTGAGGTCAACCGTCAACGTGGGGTCAACAGTCAACAGTCAACAGTCAACAGTCAACGTGAGGTCAACCGTCAACGTGGGGTCAACAGTCAACAGTCAACGTGAGGTCAACAGTCGAACGTGGGTCAACAGTCAACAGTCACGTGAGGGGTCGAACAGTCAACGTGGTGGGTCCACCAGTCAACGTGTGAGGTCCACAGTCAAACGTGGTGGGGTCAACAGTCAACGTGGGGTCAACAGTCAACAGTCAACAGTCAACAGTCAACAGTCAACGTGAGGTCAACAGTCAACAGTCAACAGTCAACAGTCAACGTGAGGTCAACAGTCAACGTGGGGTCAACAGTCAACAGTCAACGTGAGGTCAACAGTCAACGTGGGGTCAACAGTCAACGTGAGGTCAACAGTCAACGTGGGGTCAACAGTCAACGTGGGGTCAACAGTCAACAGTCAACAGTCAACGTGAGGTCAACAGTCAACAGTCAACAGTCAACAGTCAACGTGAGGTCAACCGTCAACGTGGGGTCAACAGTCAACAGTCAACAGTCAACGTGGGGTCAACAGTCAACAGTCAACAGTCAACGTGAGGTCAACCGTCAACGTGGGGTCAACAGTCAACAGTCAACAGTCAACAGTCAACGTGGGGTCAACAGTCAACAGTCAACAGTCAACAGTCAACGTGAGGTCAACCGTCAACGTGGGGTCAACAGTCAACAGTCAACAGTCAACAGTCAACAGTCAACGTGAGGTCAACCGTCAACGTGGGGTCAACAGTCAACAGTCAACGTGAGGTCAACAGTCAACGTGGGGTCAACAGTCAACGTGGGGTCAACAGTCAACGTGAGGTCAACAGTCAACGTGGGGTCAAGAGTCAAGAGTCAACGTGAGGTCAACAGTCAACGTGAGGTCAACAGTCAACGTGAGGTCAACAGTCAACGTGAGGTCAACAGTCAACGTGGGGTCAACAGTCAACGTGGGGTCAACAGTCAACGTGAGGTCAACAGTCAACGTGGGGTCAACAGTCAACGTGGGGTCAACAGTCAACAGTCAACAGTCAACAGTCAACGTGAGGTCAACCGTCAACGTGGGGTCAACAGTCAACAGTCAACGTGAGGTCAACAGTCAACGTGGGGTCAACAGTCAACGTGGGGTCAAAAGTCAACGTGGGGTCAAGAGTCAAGAGTCAACGTGAGAGTCAACAGTCAACGTGAGGTCAACAGTCAACGTGAGGTCAACAGTCAACGTGAGGTCAACAGTCAACGTGAGGTCAACAGTCAACGTGGGGTCAACAGTCAACGTGGGGTCAACAGTCAACGTGGGGTCAACAGTCAACGTGAGGTCAACAGTCAACGTGGGGTCAACAGTCAACGTGAGGTCAACAGTCAACGTGAGGTCAACAGTCCAACGTGGGGTCAACAGTCAACGTGAGGTCAACAGTCAACGTGAGGTCAACAGTCAACGTGAGGTCAACAGTCAACAGTCAACGTGAGGTCAACAGTCAACGTGGGGTCAACAGTCAACGTGAGGTCAACAGTCAACGTGGGGTCAACAGTCAACGTGAGGTCAACAGTCAACGTGAGGTCAACAGTCAACGTGAGGCCAACAGTCAACGTGGGGTCAACAGTCAACGTGAGGTCAACAGTCAACGTGAGGTCAACAATCAACGTGAGGTCAACGGTCAACGTGAGGTCAACAGTCAACGTGAGGTCAACAGTCAACGTGAGGTCAACAGTCAACGTGGGGTCAACCGTCAACGTGAGGTTCAACAGTCAACGTGAGGGTCAACAGTCAACGTGAGGTCAACAGTCAAACGTGGGTCACTGTCAACGTGAGGGTCAACAGTCAACGTGAGGTCAACAGTCAACAGTCAACGTGGGGCTCAACAGTCAACGTGGGGTCAAGAGTCAAGAGTCAAACGTGAGGTCCACACCGGTCAAACGTGGGAGGTCAATTCAGTCAACCTGAGGTCAACAGTCAACAGATCCAACGTGGGGTCAACGAGTCAAGAGTCAACACGTGAGGTCAACAGTCAACGTGAGGTCAACCGTCAACAGTCACACGTGGGGTCAAGGTCAAGTCAACGTGAGGGTCAACAGTCAAGGTGAGGGTCAACAGTCAAACGTGAGGGTCACAGTCAAACGTTGGGGTCAAGAGTCAAGAGTCAACGTGACGTGAGTCAACAAGTCAAAACGTGGGGTCAAGAGTCAAGAGTCAAAACGTGAGGGTCAACAGTCAACGTGAGGGTCAAACAGTCAACGTGAGGTCAACAGTCAACGTGATGTCAACAGTCAACGTGAGGTCAACAGTCAACGTGAGGTCAACATCAACGTGGGGTCAACAGTCAACGTGGGGTCAACAGTCAACGTGAGGTCAACAGTCAACGTGAGGTCAACAGTCAACGTGAGGTCAACAGTCAACGTGGGGTCAACAGTCAACGTGAGGTCAACAGTCAACGTGAGGTCAACAGTCAACGTGGGGTCAACGTGGGGTCAACAGTCAACGTGAGGTCAACAGTCAACGTGAGGTCAACAGTCAACGTGGGGTCAACAGTCAACGTGAGGTCAACAGTCAACGTGAGGTCAACAGTCAACGTGAGGTCAACAGTCAACGTGGGGTCAACAGTCAACGTGAGGTCAACAGTCAACGTGGGGTCAACCGTCAACAGTCAACGTAAGGTCAACAGTCAACGTGAGGTCAACAGTCAACGTGAGGTCAACAGTCAACAGTCAACGTGAGGTCAACAGTCAACAGTCAACGTGGGGTCAACAGTCAACGTGGGGTCAAGAGTCAAGAGTCAACGTGAGGTCAACAGTCAACGTGAGGTCAACAGTCAACCTGAGGTCAACAGTCAACAGTCAACGTGGGGTCAAGAGTCAAGCGTCAACGTGAGGTCAACAGTCAACGTGAGGTCAACCGTCAACAGTCAACGTGGGGTCAAGAGTCAAGAGTCAACGTGAGGTCAACAGTCAACGTGAGGTCAACAGTCAACGTGAGGTCAACAGTCAACGTGGGGTCAAGAGTCAAGAGTCAACGTGAGGTCAACAGTCAACGTGGGGTCAAGAGTCAAGAGTCAACGTGAGGTCAACAGTCAACGTGAGGTCAACAGTCAACGTGAGGTCAACAGTCAACGTGATGTCAACAGTCAACGTGAGGTCAACAGTCAACGTGAGGTCAACAGTCAACGTGGGGTCAACAGTCAACGTGAGGTCAACAGTCAACGTGAGGTCAACAGTCAACGTGGGTCAACAGTCAACGTGGGGTCACCAGTCAACGGAGGTCCAACAGTCAACGTGGGGTCAACAGTCAACGTGGGTGTCAACAGTCAACGTGAGGTCAACAGGTCCAACGTGAGGTCAACAGTCAACGTGGGGTCAACAGTCAACGTAGGGGTCAACAGTCAACGTGGGGTCAACAGTCAACGTCAGGTCAACAGTCAACGTGAGGTCAACAGTCAACGTGAGGTCAACAGTCAACGTGGGGTCAACAGTCAACGTGGGGTCAACAGTCAACGTGGGGTCAACAGTCAACGTGGGGTCAACAGTCAACGTGGGGTCAACAGTCAACGTGAGGTCAACAGTCAACTCAACGTGGGGTCAACAGTCAACGTGGGGTCAACAGTCAACGTGAGGTCAACAGTCAACAGTCAACGTGGGGTCAACAGTCAACGTGGGGTCAACAGTCAACGTGAGGTCAACAGTCAACAGTCAACGTGGGGTCAACAGTCAACGTGGGGTCAACAGTCAACGTGGGGTCAACAGTCAACGTGAGGTCAACAGTCAACGTGGGGTCAACAGTCAACGTGGGGTCAACAGTCAACGTGAGGTCAACAGTCAACAGTCAACGTGGGGTCAACAGTCAACGTGAGGTCAACAGTCAACGTGAGGTCAACAGTCAACGTGGGGTCAACAATCAACGTGAGGTCAACAGTCAACGTGGGGTCAACAGTCAACGTGAGGTCAACAGTCAACGTGAGGTCAACAGTCAACGTGAGGTCAACAGTCAACAGTCAACGTGAGGTCAACAGTCAACGTGAGGTCAACAGTCAACGTGAGGTCAACAGTCAACGTGGGGTCAACAGTCAACGTGGGGTCAACAGTCAACGTGAGGTCAACAGTCAACGTGGGTCAACAGTCAACGTGGGGTCAACAGTCAACGTGGGGTCAACAGTCAACGTGAGGTCAACAGTCAACGTGAGGTCAACAGTCAACGTGAGGTCAACAGTCAACGTGAGGTCAACAGTCAACGTGAGGTCAACAGTCAACGTGAGGTCAACAGTCAACGTGAGGTCAACAGTCAACGTGAGGTCAACAGACAACGTGAGGTCAACTGTCAACGTGAGGTCAACAGTCAACGTGAGGTCAACAGTCAACGTGAGGTCAACAGTCAACGTGAGGTCAACAGTCAACGTGAGGTCAACAGTCAACGTGGGGTCAACAGTCAACGTGAGGTCAACAGTCAACGTGAGGTCAACAGTCAACGTGGGGTCAACAGTCAACGTGGGGTCAACAGTCAACGTGGGGTCAACAGTCAACGTGGGGTCAACAGTCAACGTGAGGTCAACAGTCAACGTGGGGTCAACAGTCAACGTGGGGTCAGCAGTCAACGTGAGGTCAGCAGTCAACGTGGGGTCAACAGTCAACGTGGGGTCAACAGTCAACGTGAGGTCAACAGTCAACGTGAGGTCAACAGTCAACGTGGGGTCAACAGTCAACGTGGGGTCAACAGTCAACGTGGGGTCAACAGTCAACGTGGGGTCAACAGTCAACGTGAGGTCAACAGTCAACGTGAGGTCAACAGTCAACGTGAGGTCAACAGTCAACGTGAGGTCAACAGTCAACGTGAGGTCAACAGTCAACGTGAGGTCAACAGTCAACGTGAGGTCAACAGTCAACGTGGGGTCAACAGTCAACGTGGGGTCAACAGTCAACGTGAGGTCAACAGTCAACGTGGGGTCAACAGTCAACGTGGGGTCAACAGTCAACGTGAGGTCAACAGTCAACGTGAGGTCAACAGTCAACGTGAGGTCAACAGTCAACGTGAGGTCAACAGTCAACGTGAGGTCAACAGTCAACGTGAGGTCAACTGTCAACGTGAGGTCAACAGTCAACGTGAGGTCAACAGTCAACGTGAGGTCAACGGTCAACGTGAGGTCAACAGTCAACGTGAGGTCAACTGTCAACGTGAGGTCAACAGTCAACGTGAGGTCAACAGTCAACGTGAGGTCAACTGTCAACGTGAGGTCAACAGTCAACGTGAGGTCAACAGTCAACGTGAGGTCAACAGTCAACGTGAGGTCAACAGTCAACGTGAGGTCAACAGTCAACGTGAGGTCAACAGTCAACGTGAGGTCAACAGTCAACGTGGGGTCAACAGTCAACGTGGGGTCAACAGTCAACGTGAGGTCAACAGTCAACGTGGGGTCAACAGTCAACGTGAGGTCAACAGTCAACGTGAGGTCAACAGTCAACGTGAGGTCAACAGTCAACGTGAGGTCAACAGTCAACGTGAGGTCAACAGTCAACGTGGGGTCAACAGTCAACGTGGGGTCAACAGTCAACGTGAGGTCAACAGTCAACGTGGGGTCAACAGTCAACGTGGGGTCAACAGTCAACGTGAGGTCAACAGTCAACGTGAGGTCAACAGTCAACGTGAGGTCAACAGACAACGTGAGGTCAACAGTCAACGTGAGGTCAACAGTCAACGTGAGGTCAACTGTCAACGTGAGGTCAACAGTCAACGTGAGGTCAACAGTCAACGTGAGGTCAACGGTCAACGTGAGGTCAACAGTCAACGTGAGGTCAACTGTCAACGTGAGATCAACAGTCAACGTGAGGTCAACAGTCAACGTGAGGTCAACTGTCAACGTGAGGTCAACAGTCAACGTGAGGTCAACAGTCAACGTGAGGTCAACGGTCAACGTGAGGTCAACAGTCAACGTGAGGTCAACTGTCAACGTGAGGTCAACAGTCAACGTGAGGTCAACAGTCAACGTGAGGTCAACGGTCAACGTGAGGTCAACAGTCAACGTGAGGTCAACTGTCAACGTGAGGTCAACAGACAACGTGAGGTCAACAGTCAACGTGAGGTCAACAGTCAACGTGAGGTCAACTGTCAACGTGAGGTCAACAGTCAACGTGAGGTCAACAGTCAACGTGAGGTCAACAGTCAACGTTAGAACAACGTCACTACACCATTACTGGTTTGTTACTGTTAGTATTTGGTATGTGGTGATCATATCACCACTCTGTCTCTCTCCTCGTAATTCTTGCTTCTCAGTTCCGGAAGCCGTGTTGTAGCATGCCGTTGCACCTTTTGTAGTTTATTGATGTGCGAGTGGAGATATGTGCACCATGCAACTGTTGCATGTGTACATTTGTGTGTCACTGTGCAGAATCGAGCTATTAGCTCTTGGACCCCGCCTATATAACTATTTTATTTTTCGTCTACACACACACCACACACCCAGGAAGTAGCCCGTAACAGCTGTCTAACTCCCAGGTACCTATTTACTGCTAGGTAACAGGGGCATAAGGGTGAAAAAAACTTTGCCCGTTTGTTTCTGCCGGGTCTGGGAATCGAACTCGGGCCACATAATTGTACTCCCTAGTTGTGCTTGGGGGGTTGAGTTTCGGCTCTTTGGTCCCGCCTCTCAACCGTCAATCAACTAATGTAGAGGTTCCTGAGCCTATTGGGCTATTATGATATCTATCATATCTACACTTGAAGCTATGTATGGAGTCAGCCTCCACCACATCACTGCCTGCAGTGGAGGCATTCCATTTGTCAACTACTCCGACACTAAAAACATTCTCTCTAATGTCTCTTTTGCTCATTTGGGAACTCAATTTCCACCTGTGTATTCCCCTATTCACCTAATTGTGCTTGTGGAGGATTGAACTCTGCTCTTTCGGCCCGCCGAAACTGTCAATCAATGTTACTAACTGCTCTTCCAATGCCCATGGTGAGATCCCGTCTGGACCAACAGCCTTTCTCACATCCAGATCCAAAAGATACCTCTTAAAATCATCTCTGGTAATTTCGAACCCTTCCAAGGCCGCCTGGTTTACTACCACTCCAAGGGCAGGGACTTTACCTCTATTGTGAAGACCTCCTGGAACCTTTTGTTGAGTTCTTCATACACCTCTTTGTCGTTCTCTGTGTACCTGTCCTCACCTGTTCTAAGTTTCATCACCTGTTCCTTCACTGTTGTCTTCCTCCTGATGTGACTGTAGTAGCTTTGGTTCGGTCTTGGCTTTATAAGCAATATCATTTTCATACTTTTTCTCTGCTTCTCTTCTCACCCTAACATACTCGTTCCTGGCTCTCTGGTATCTCTCTCTTTGCTTTCTGGTGTTCTGTTATTCCGGAAGTTCCTCCACGGCCTTTTGTTCAGTACCTTTGCTTCCATACATGCCCTGTTAAACCATGAATTCTTCTTTTGCTTCTCGGAATTTTCCTTTTGGGCCGTCGGTGTTTTCTATGAATCTTTTTAAGGGTATCTATTATGTTAAGTATGTCACCTATGCACATATTTATTAAGTCAATATTGACTTATTAAATTTGCGAGAACGGGTTGGGGATGAACCTGTTTACCGCCTCCTGACACTTTTGGGTGACATAGTCCAACATGTCTTGTACGGACTTAGTTCTGAGATCTGTGTCCCAAGGTCCCTTACGAATGTGTGTGTGTGTGTGTGTGTGTGTGTGTGTGTGTGTGTGTGTGTGTGTGTGTGTGTGTACTCACCTATTTGTACTCACCTATTTGTGCTTGCGGGGGTTGAGCTTTGGCTCTTTGGTCCCGCCTCTCAACTGTCAATCAACTGGTGTACAGATTCCTGAGCCTACTGGGCTCTATCATATCTACATTTAAAACTGTGTATGGAGTCAGCCTCCACCACATCACTGCCTAATGCATTCCATCCGTTAACTACTCTGACACTGAAAAAGTTCCTTCTAACATCTCTGTGGCTCATGTGGGTACTCAGTTTCCACGTGTGTCCCCTTGTTTGCGTCCCACCAATGTTGAATAGTTCATCCTTGTTTACCCGGTCGATTCCTCTGAGGATTTTGTAGGTTGTGATCATGTCTCCCCTTACTCTTCTGTCTTCCAGTGTCGTAAGGTGCATTTCCCGCAGCCTTTCCTGTGTGTGTGTGTGTGTGTGTGTGTGTGTGTGTGTGTGTGTGTGTGTGTGTGTGTGTGTGTGTGTGTGTGTGTGTGTGCGAGGAAGGAGAGTGTGGAAGACCTACCTTGTACACATGGAGAAGACTACACCACCTGCCTCTCACCGTCTCCCCTCACCACTGCCTGCCTCACCCACATTGAAACCTGTTTCCTCTCCCTCTCTTTCCCTCCCTCCCTCTCCCTCCCCCTGTGTGTGTGTGTGTCCCCGGGGGCGGCGAGGGGGGGCGCTCTCGCCCGGGCTGCTCTCTCCACCACCTTCCTAAATGTCAAGGGTGAACCTCGACCTGCCTCCCCTCACTCCACCGCCCCAGGTCACTCTACCACTACACTAGAGGCTACATCTTACTCCACTAGAGGCTACATCTTACTCCACTAGAGGCTACACCTTACTCCACTACAGGCTACACCTTACTCCACTAGAGGCTACACCTTACTCCACTAGAGGCTACACCTTACTCCACTAGAGGCTACACCTTACTCCACTAGAGGCTACACCTTACTCCACTAGAGGCTACACTTACTCCACTAGAGCTACATCTTACTCCACTAGAGGCTACATCTTACTCCACTACAGGCTACATCTTACTCCACTAGAGGCTACATCTTACTCCACTAGAGGCTACACCTTACTCCACTAGAGGCTACATCTTACTCCACTAGAGGCTACACCTTACTCCACTAGAGGCTACATCTTACTCCACTAGAGGCTACACCTTACTCCACTAGAGGCTACACCTTACTCCACTAGAGGCTACATCTTACTCCACTAGAGGCTACACCTTACTCCACTAGAGGCTACATCTTACTCCACTAGAGGCTACACCTTACTCCACTAGAGGCTACATCTTACTCCACTAGAGGCTACACCTTACTCCACTAGAGGCTACACCTTACTCCACTAGAGGCTACATCTTACTCCACTAGAGGCTACATCTTACTCCACTAGAGGCTACACCTTACTCCACTAGAGGCTACATCTTACTCCACTAGAGGCTACACCTTACCACTAGAGGCTACACCTTACTCCACTAGAGGCTACACCTTACTCCACTAGAGGCTACATCTTACTCCACTAGAGGCTACACCTTACTCCACTAGAGGCTACATCTTACTCCACTAGAGGCTACACCTTACTCCACTAGAGGCTACATCTTACTCCACTAGAGGCTACACCTTACTCCACTAGAGGCTACATCTTACTCCACTAGAGGCTACACCTTACTCCACTAGAGGCTACACCTTACTCCACTACAGGCTACATCTTACTCCACTAGAGGCTACATCTTACTCCACTAGAGGCTACACCTTACTCCACTAGAGGCTACATCTTACTCCACTAGAGGCTACATCTTACTCCACTAGAGGCTACATCTTACTCCACTAGAGGCTACATCTTACTCCACTAGAGACTACACCTTACTCCACTAGAGGCTACACCTTACTCCACTAGAGGCTATATCTTACTCCACTAGAGGCTACATCTTACTCCACTAGAGGCTACACCTTACTCCACTAGAGGCTACATCTTACTCCACTAGAGGCTACACCTTACTCCACTAGAGGCTACATCTTACTCCACTAGAGGCTAGACCTTATTCCACTACAGGCTACACCTTACTCCACTAGAGGCTACATCTTACTCCACTAGAGGCTAGACCTTACTCCACTACAGGCTACACCTTACTCCACTAGAGGCTACATCTTACTCCACTAGAGGCTACACCTTACTCCACTACAGGCTACACCTTACTCCACTAGAGGCTACATCTTACTCCACTAGAGGCTAGACCTTACTCCACTACAGGCTACACCTTACTCCACTAGAGGCTACATCTTACTCCACTAGAGGCTAGACCTTACTCCACTACAGGCTACACCTTACTCCACTAGAGGCTACATCTTACTCCACTAGAGGCTACACCTTACTCCACTACAGGCTACACCTTACTCCACTAGAGGCTACATCTTACTCCACTAGAGGCTACATCTTACTCCACTAGAGGCTACACCTTACTCCACTAGAGGCTACACCTTACTCCACTAGAGGCTACACCTTACTCCACTAGAGGCTACATCTTACTCCACTAGAGGCTACACCTTACTCCACTAGAGGCTACACCTTACTCCACTAGAGGCTACATCTTACTCCACTAGAGGCTACACCTTACTCCACTACAGGCTACACCTTACTCCACTAGAGGCTACACCTTACTCCACTAGAGGCTACACCTTACTCCACTAGAGGCTACACCTTACTCCACTAGAGGCTACACCTTACTCCACTAGAGGCTACACCTTACTCCACTAGAGGCTACATCTTACTCCACTAGAGGCTACATCTTACTCCACTAGAGGCTAGACCTTACTCCACTACAGGCTACACCTTACTCCACTAGAGGCTACACCTTACTCCACTAGAGGCTACACCTTACTCCACTAGAGGCTACATCTTACTCCACTAGAGGCTACATCTTACTCCACTAGAGGCAACACCTTACTCCACTAGAGGCTACACCTTACTCCACTAGAGGCTACATCTTACTCCACTAGAGGCTACACCTTACTCCACTAGAGGCTACACCTTACTCCACTAGAGGCTACATCTTACTCCACTAGAGGCTACATCTTACTCCACTACAGGCTACATCTTACTCCACTAGAGGCTACATCTTACTCCACTACAGGCTACACCTTACTCCACTAGAGGCTACATCTTACTCCACTAGAGGCTACACCTTACTCCACTTGAGGCTACACCTTACTCTACTAGAGGCTACACCTTACTCCACTAGAGGCTACACCTTACTCCACTAGAGGCTACACCTTACTCTACTAGAGGCTACACCTTACTCCACTAGAGGCTACACCTTACTCCACTAAGGCTACATCTTCTCCACTAGAGGCTACATCTTACTCCACTAGAGGCTACATCTTACTCCACTAGAGGCTACATCTTACTCCACTAGAGGCTACATCTTACTCCACTAGAGGCTACATCTTACTCCACTAGAGGCTACATCTTACTCCACTAGAGGCTACATCTTACTCCACTAGAGGCTACACCTTACTCCACTAGAGGCTACACCTTACTCCACTAGAGGCTACATCTTACTCCACTAGAGGCTACATCTTACTCACTAGAGGCTACACCTTACTCCACTAGAGCTACACCTTACTCCACTAGCAGGCTACACCTTACTCCACTAGAGGCTACATCTTACTCCACTAGAGGCTACATCTTACTCCACTAGAGGCTACATCTTACTCCACTAGAGGCTACATCTTACTCCACTAGAGGGCTACATCCTTACTCCACTAGAGCTACATCTTACTCCACTAGAGGCTACATCTTACTCCACTAGAGGCTACATCTTACTCCACTAGAGGCTACATCTTACTCCACTAGAGGCTACATCTTACTCCACTAGAGGCTACATCTTACTCCACTAGAGGCTACATCTTACTCCACTAGAGGCTACATCTTACTCCACTAGAGGCTACATCTTACTCCACTAGAGGCTACACCTTACTCCACTAGAGGCTACATCTTACTCCACTAGAGGCTACATCTTACTCCACTAGAGGCTACACCTTACTCCACTAGAGGCTACACCTTACTCCACTAGAGGCTACACCTTACTCCACTAGAGGCTACATCTTACTCCACTAGAGGCTACATCTTACTCCACTAGAGGCTACATCTTACTCCACTAGAGGCTACATCTTACTCCACTAGAGGCTACATCTTACTCCACTAGAGGCTACATCTTACTCCACTAGAGGCTACATCTTACTCCACTAGAGGCTACACCTTACTCTACTAGAGGCTACACCTTACTCCACTAGAGGCTACACCTTACTCCACTACAGGCTACATCTTACTCCACTAGAGGCTACATCTTACTCCACTAGAGGCTACATCTTACTCCACTAGAGGCTACACCTTACTCTACTAGAGGCTACACCTTACTCCACTAGAGGCTACACCTTACTCCAGTAGAGGCTACATCTTACTCCACTAGAGACTACACCTTACTCCACTAGAGGCTACATCTTACTCCACTAGAGGCTACATCTTACTCCAGTAGAGGCTACATCTTACTCCACTAGAGGCTACACCTTACTCCACTAGAGGCTACATCTTACTCCACTAGAGGCTACACCTTACTCCACTAGAGGCTACATCTTACTCCACTAGAGGCTACATCTTACTCCACTAGAGGCTACATCTTACTCCACTAGAGGCTACACCTTACTCCACTAGAGGCTACATCTTACTCCACTAGAGGCTACCTTACTCCACTAGAGGCTACACCTTACTCCACTAGAGGCTACACCTTACTCCACTAGAGACAACATCTTACTCCACTAGAGGCTACACCTTACTCCACTAGAGGCTACATCTTACTCCAGTAGAGGCTACATCTTACTCCACTAGAGGCTACACCTTACTCCACTACATGCTACATCTTACTCCACTAGAGGCTACATCTTACTCCACTAGAGGCTACATCTTACTCCACTAGCAGGCCTACACTTACTCCACTAGAGGCTACATCTTACTCCACTAGAGGCTACACCTTACTCCACTAGAGGCTACACCTTACTCCACTAGAGGCTACACCTTACTCCACTAGAGGCTACATCTTACTCCACTAGAGGCTACACCTTACTCCACTAGAGGCTACACCTTACTCCACTAGAGGCTACATCTTACTCCACTACATGCTACATCTTACACCACTAGAGGCAACATCTTACTCCACTAGAGGCTACACCTTACTCCACTAGAGGCTACATCTTACTCCACTACAGGCTACATCTTACACCACTAGAGGCAACATCTTACTCCACTAGAGGCTACACCTTACTCCACTAGAGGCTACACCTTACTCCACTACAGGCTACACCTTACTCCACTAGAGGCTACACCTTACTCCACTACAGGCTACATCTTACTCCACTACAGGCTACATCTTACTCCACTAGAGGCTACATCTTACTCCACTAGAGGCTACATCTTACTCCACTACAGGCTACATCTTACACCACTAGAGGCTACATCTTACTCCACTACAGGCTACATCTTACTCCACTAGAGGCTACATCTTACTCCACTAGAGGCTACATCTTACTCCACTACAGGCTACATCTTACACCACTAGAGGCAACATCTTACTCCACTACAGGCTACACCTTACTCCACTAGAGGCTACACCTTACTCCACTAGAGGCTACACCTTACTCCACTAGAGGCTACATCTTACTCCACTACAGGCTACATCTTACACCACTAGAGGCAACATCTTACTCCACTACAGGCTACATCTTACTCCACTAGAGGCTACATCTTACTCCACTAGAGGCTACATCTTACTCCACTACAGGCTACACCTTACTCCACTAGAGGCTACACCTTACTCCACTACAGGCTACATCTTACTCCACTAGAGGCTACATCTTACTCCACTACAGGCTACATCTTACACCACTAGAGGCAACATCTTACTCCACTACAGGCTACACCTTACTCCACTAGAGGCTACACCTTACTCCACTAGAGGCTACATCTTACTCCACTAGAGGCTACATCTTACTCCACTACAGGCTACACCTTACTCCACTAGAGGCAACATCTTACTCCACTACAGGCTACATCTTACTCCACTAGAGGCTACATCTTACTCCACTAGAGGCTACATCTTACTCCACTACATGCTACATCTTACTCCACTAGAGGCTACATCTTACTCCACTACAGGCTACATCTTACACCACTAGAGGCAACATCTTACTCCACTACAGGCTACACCTTACTCCACTAGAGGCTACACCTTACTCCACTAGAGGCTACATCTTACTCCACTAGAGGCTACATCTTACTCCACTACAGGCTACACCTTACTCCACTAGAGGCTACATCCTTACTCCACTAGAGGCTACACCTTACTCCACTAGAGGCTACATCCTTACTCCACTAGAGGCTAGATCCTTACTCCACTAGAGGCTACATCTTACTCCACTAGAGGCTACATCTTACTCCACTAGAGGCTACACCTTACTCCACTAGAGGCTACATCTTACTCCACTAGAGGCTACATCCTTACTCCACTAGAGGCTACATCTTACTCCACTACAGGCTACACCTTACTCCACTAGAGGCTACATCTTACTCCACTAGAGGCTACACCTTACTCCACTAGAGGCTACACCTTACTCCACTAGAGGCTACATCTTACTCCACTAGAGGCTACACCTTACTCCACTACAGGCTACACCTTACTCCACTAGAGGCTAGACCTTACTCCACTACAGGCTACATCTTACTCCACTAGAGGCTACACCTTACTCCACTAGAGGCTACATCTTACTCCACTAGAGGCTACACCTTACTCCACTAGAGGCTACATCTTACTCCACTAGAGGCTACATCTTACTCCACTAGAGGCTACACCTTACTCCACTAGAGGCTACACCTTACTCCACTAGAGGCTACATCCTTACTCCACTAGAGGCTACATCTTACTCCACTAGAGGCTACACCTTACTCCACTAGCAGGCTACACCTTACTCCACTAGAGGCTACATCCTTACTCCACTACAGGCTACATCTTACTCCACTAGAGGCTACATCTTACTCCACTAGAGGCTACATCTTACTCCACTAGAGGCTACATCTTACTCCACTACAGGCTACACCTTACTCCACTAGAGGCTACATCCTTACTCCACTACAGGCTACACCTTACTCCACTAGAGGCTACACCTTACTCCACTAGAGGCTACATCCTTACTCTCACTAGAGGCTACACCTTACTCCACTACAGGCTACACCTTACTCCACTAGAGGCTAGCATCCTTACTCCACTACAGGCTACATCTTACTCCACTAGAAGGCCTACATCTTACTCCACTAGAGGCTACATCTTACTCCACTAGAGGTCTACATCTTACTCCACTAGAGGCTACATCTTACTCCACTAGAGGCTACACCTTTACTCCACTAGAGGCTACATCTTACTCCAGTAGAGGCTACATCTTACTCCACTAGAGGCTACACCTTACTCCACTAGAGGCTACACCTTACTCCACTAGAGACTAACATCTTACTCACTAAGGCTACATCTTACTCCACTAGAGGCTACATCTTACTCCACTAGAGGCTACATCTTACTCCACTAGAGGCTACATCTTACTCCACTAGAGGCTACATCTTACTCCACTAGAGGCTACATCTTACTCCACTAGAGGCTACATCTTACTCCACTAGAGGCTACATCTTACTCCACTAGAGGCTACATCTTACTCCACTAGAGGCTACATCTTACTCCACTAGAGGCTACATCTTACTCCACTAGAGGCTACATCTTACTCCACTAGAGGCTACATCTTACTCCACTAGAGGCTACATCTTACTCCACTAGAGGCTACATCTTACTCCACTAGAGGCTACATCTCACTCCACTAGAGGCTACATCTTACTCCACTACAGGCTACATCTTACTCCACTAGAGGCTACATCTTACTCCACTAGACAAGAAGTAACTCCACTAGAGACAAGATGTTACTCCACTAGAGACAAGATGTTACTCCACTAGAGACAAGATGTTACTCCACTAGAGACAAGATGTTACTCCACTAGAGACAAGAAGTAACTCCACTAGAGACAAGAAGTAACTCCACTAGAGACAAGATGTTACTCCACTAGAGACAAGATGTTACTCCACTAGAGACAAGAAGTAACTCCACTAGAGACAAGATGTAACTCCACTAGAGACAAGATGTTACTCCACTAGAGACAAGATGTTACTCCACTAGACAAGATGTAACTCCACTAGAGACAAGATGTTACTCCACTAGAGACAAGATGTAACTCCACTAGAGACAAGATGTAACTCCACTAGAGACAAGATGTTACTCCACTAGAGACAAGATGTTACTCCACTAGAGACAAGAAGTAACTCCACTAGAGACAAGATGTTACTCCACTAGAGACAAGATGTAACTCCACTAGAGACAAGATGTAACTCCACTAGAGACAAGATGTTACTCCACTAGAGACAAGATGTAACTCCACTAGACAAGATGTAACTCCACTAGAGACAAGATGTTACTCCACTAGACAAGATGTAACTCCACTAGAGACAAGATGTAACTCCACTAGAGACAAGATGTTACTCCACTAGAGACAAGATGTTACTCCACTAGAGACAAGAAGTAACTCCACTAGAGACAAGATGTTACTCCACTAGAGACAAGATGTTACTCCACTAGAGACAAGATGTAACTCCACTAGAGACAAGATGTTACTCCACTAGACAAGATGTTACTCCACTAGAGACAAGATGTTACTCCACTAGACAAGATGTAACTCCACTAGAGACAAGATGTTACTCCACTAGAGACAAGATGTAACTCCACTAGAGACAAGATGTAACTCCACTAGAGACAAGATGTTACTCCACTAGAGACAGATGTTACTCCACTAGAGACAAGATGTTACTCCACTAGAGACAAGAAGTAACTCCACTAGAGACAAGATGTTACTCCACTAGAGACAAGATGTTACTCCACTAGAGACAAGATGTTACTCCACTAGAGACAAGATGTTACTCCACTAGAGACAAGATGTTACTCCACTAGAGACAAGATGTTACTCCACTAGACAAGATGTAACTCCACTAGAGACAAGATGTTACTCCACTAGAGACAAGAGGTAACTCCACTAGAGACAAGATGTTACTCCACTAGAGACAAGATGTAACTCCACTAGAGACAAGATGTAACTCCACTAGAGACAAGAAGTAACTCCACTAGAGACAAGAAGTAACTCCACTAGAGACAAGATGTAACTCCACTAGAGACAAGATGTAACTCCACTAGAGACAAGATGTAACTCCACTAGAGACAAGATGTTACTCCACTAGAGACAAGAAGTAACTCCACTAGAGACAAGATGTTACTCCACTAGAGACAAGATGTAACTCCACTAGAGACAAGATGTAACTCCACTAGAGACAAGAAGTAACTCCACTAGAGACAAGAAGTAACTCCACTAGAGACAAGATGTAACTCCACTAGAGACAAGATGTAACTCCACTAGAGACAAGAAGTAACTCCACTAGAGACAAGATGTTACTCCACTAGAGACAAGAAGTAACTCCACTAGAGACAAGATGTAACTCCACTAGAGACAAGATGTAACTCCACTAGAGACAAGAAGTAACTCCACTAGAGACAAGATGTAACTCCACTAGAGACAAGATGTTACTCCACTAGAGACAAGAAGTAACTCCACTAGAGACAAGATGTTACTCCACTAGAGACAAGATGTAACTCCACTAGAGACAAGATGTAACTCCACTAGAGACAAGAAGTAACTCCACTAGAGACAAGATGTTACTCCACTAGACAAGATGTAACTCCACTAGAGACAAGATGTTACTCCACTAGAGACAAGATGTAACTCCACTAGAGACAAGAAGTAACTCCACTAGAGACAAGATGTTACTCCACTAGAGACAAGATGTTACTCCACTAGAGACAAGATGTTACTCCACTAGAGACAAGATGTAACTCCACTAGAGACAAGAAGTAACTCCACTAGAGACAAGATGTTACTCCACTAGAGACAAGATGTTACTCCACTAGAGACAAGATGTTACTCCACTAGACAAGATGTAACTCCACTAGAGACAAGATGTAACTCCACTAGAGACAAGAAGTAACTCCACTAGAGACAAGATGTTACTCCACTAGAGACAAGAAGTAACTCCACTAGAGACAAGATGTAACTCCACTAGAGACAAGATGTAACTCCACTAGAGACAAGAAGTAACTCCACTAGAGACAAGATGTAACTCCACTAGAGACAAGATGTTACTCCACTAGAGACAAGAAGTAACTCCACTAGAGACAAGATGTTACTCCACTAGAGACAAGATGTAACTCCACTAGAGACAAGATGTAACTCCACTAGAGACAAGAAGTAACTCCACTAGAGACAAGAAGTAACTCCACTAGAGACAAGATGTAACTCCACTAGAGACAAGATGTAACTCCACTAGAGACAAGAAGTAACTCCACTAGAGACAAGATGTTACTCCACTAGAGACAAGATGTAACTCCACTAGAGACAAGATGTAACTCCACTAGAGACAAGATGTTACTCCACTAGACAAGATGTTACTCCACTAGAGACAAGATGTAACTCCACTAGAGACAAGAAGTAACTCCACTAGAGACAAGATGTTACTCCACTAGAGACAAGATGTTACTCCACTAGACAAGATGTTACTCCACTAGAGACAAGATGTTACTCCACTAGAGACAAGATGTTACTCCACTAGAGACAAGATGTTACTCCACTAGAGACAAGATGTTACTCCACTAGAGACAAGATGTTACTCCACTAGAGACAAGATGTTACTCCACTAGACAAGATGTAACTCCACTAGAGACAAGATGTTACTCCACTAGAGACAAGAAGTAACTCCACTAGAGACAAGATGTTACTCCACTAGACAAGATGTAACTCCACTAGAGACAAGATGTAACTCCACTAGAGACAAGATGTTACTCCACTAGAGACAAGATGTTACTCCACTAGAGACAAGATGTTACTCCACTAGAGACAAGATGTTACTCCACTAGAGACAAGATGTAACTCCACTAGAGACAAGATGTTACTCCACTAGACAAGATGTTACTCCACTAGAGACAAGATGTTACTCCACTAGAGACAAGATGTTACTCCACTAGAGACAAGATGTTACTCCACTAGAGACAAGATGTAACTCCACTAGAGACAAGATGTTACTCCACTAGACAAGATGTAACTCCACTAGAGACAAGATGTAACTCCACTAGAGACAAGATGTAACTCCACTAGAGACAAGATGTAACTCCACTTGAGACAAGATGTTACTCCACTAGAGACAAGATGTAACTCCACTAGAGACAAGATGTAACTCCACTAGAGACAAGATGTAACTCCACTAGAGACAAGATGTAACTCCACTTGAGACAAGATGTTACTCCACTAGAGACAAGATGTTACTCCACTAGAGACAAGATGTTACTCCACTAGAGACAAGATGTAACTCCACTAGAGACAAGATGTTACTCCACTAGACAAGATGTTACTCCACTAGAGACAAGATGTAACTCCACTAGAGACAAGATGTAACTCCACTAGAGACAAGATGTAACTCCACTTGAGACAAGATGTTACTCCACTAGAGACAAGATGTTACTCCACTAGACAAGATGTTACTCCACTAGAGACAAGATGTTACTCCACTAGAGACAAGATGTTACTCCACTAGAGACAAGATGTTACTCCACTAGAGACAAGATGTAACTCCACTAGAGACAAGATGTTACTCCACTAGACAAGATGTAACTCCACTAGAGACAAGATGTTACTCCACTAGAGACAAGATGTAACTCCACTAGAGACAAGAAGTAACTCCACTAGAGACAAGATGTAACTCCACTAGAGACAAGATGTTACTCCACTAGAGACAAGAAGTAACTCCACTAGAGACAAGATGTTACTCCACTAGAGACAAGATGTAACTCCACTAGAGACAAGATGTAACTCCACTAGAGACAAGAAGTAACTCCACTAGAGACAAGAAGTAACTCCACTAGAGACAAGATGTAACTCCACTAGAGACAAGATGTAACTCCACTAGAGACAAGATGTTACTCCACAAGACAAGATGTTACTCCACTAGAGACAAGATGTAACTCCACTAGAGACAAGAAGTAACTCCACTAGAGACAAGATGTTACTCCACTAGAGACAAGATGTAACTCCACTAGAGACAAGAAGTAACTCCACTAGAGACAAGATGTTACTCCACTAGAGACAAGATGTTACTCCACTAGAGACAAGATGTTACTCCACTAGACAAGATGTTACTCCACTAGAGACAAGATGTTACTCCACTAGAGACAAGATGTTACTCCACTAGAGACAAGATGTAACTCCACTAGAGACAAGATGTAACTCCACTAGACAAGATGTTACTCCACTAGAGACAAGATGTTACTCCACTAGAGACAAGATGTTACTCCACTAGAGACAAGATGTTACTCCACTAGAGACAAGATGTTACTCCACTAGAGACAAGATGTTACTCCACTAGAGACAAGATGTTACTCCACTAGAGACAAGATGTAACTCCACTAGAGACAAGATGTAACTCCACTAGACAAGATGTTACTCCACTAGAGACAAGATGTTACTCCACTAGACAAGATGTTACTCCACTAGAGACAAGATGTTACTCCACTAGACAAGAAGTAACTCCACTAGAGACAAGATGTTACTTCCACTAGAGACAAGATGTAACTCCACTAGAGACAAGATGTAACTCCACTAGAAGACAAGATGTACTCCACTAGAGACAAGATGTTACTCCACTAGAGACAAGATGTTACTCCACTAGAGACAAGATGTAACTCCACTAGAGACAGATTTACTCCACTAGAGACAAGATGTAACTCCACTAGAGGACAAGATGTACTCCACTAGAGACAAGATGTTAACTCCACTAGAGACAAGATGTTACTCCACTAGAGACAAGATGTTACTCCACTAGAGACAAGATGTAACTCCACTAGAGACAAGATGTTACTCCACTAGAGACAAGAAGTAACTCCACTAGAGACAAGATGTTACTCCACTAGAGACAAGATGTTACTCCACTAGAGACAAGATGTTAACTCCACTAGAGACAAGAAGGTAACTCCACTAGAGACAAGAATGTAACTCCACTAGAGACAAGATGTAACTCCACTAGAGACAAGATGTAACTCCACTAGAGACAAGATGTAACTCCACTAGAGACAAGATGAACTCCACTAGAGACAAGAATGTAACTCCACTAGAGACAAGATGTACTCCACTAGAGACAAGATGTAACTCCACTAGAGACAAGATGTAACTCCACTAAGAGACCAGATGTTACTCCACTAGAACAAGAAGTAACTCCACTAGAGACAAGATGTTACTCCACTAGAGACAAGATGTACTCCACTAGAGACAAGATGTAACTCCACTAGAGACAAGATGTTACTCCACTAGAGACAAGATGTTACTCCACTAGAGACAAGAAGTAACTCCACTAGACAAGATGTTACTCCACTAGAGACAAGATGTTACTCCACTAGACAAGAAGTAACTCCACTAGAGACAAGATGTTACTCCACTAGAGACAAGATGTTACTCCACTAGAGACAAGATGTTACTCCACTAGACAAGAAGTAACTCCACTAGAGACAAGATGTTACTCCACTAGAGACAAGATGTTACTCCACTAGAGACAAGATGTTACTCCACTAGAGACAAGATGTTACTCCACTAGAGACAAGATGTTACTCCACTAGAGACAAGATGTTACTCCACTAGAGACAAGAAGTAACTCCACTAGAGACAAGATGTTACTCCACTAGAGACAAGAAGTAACTCCACTAGAGACAAGAAGTAACTCCACTAGAGACAAGATGTTACTCCACTAGAGACAAGATGTAACTCCACTAGAGACAAGATGTTACTCCACTAGAGACAAGATGTTACTCCACTAGAGACAAGATGTTACTCCACTAGAGACAAGATGTTACTCCACTAGAGACAAGATGTTACTCCACTAGAGACAAGATGTTACTCCACTAGAGACAAGATGTTACTCCACTAGAGACAAGATGTAACTCCACTAGAGACAAGATGTTACTCCACTAGAGACAAGAAGTAACTCCACTAGAGACAAGATGTTACTCCACTAGAGACAAGATGTTACTCCACTAGAGACAAGATGTAACTCCACTAGAGACAAGATGTTACTCCACTAGAGACAAGATGTAACTCCACTAGACAAGAAGTAACTCCACTAGAGACAAGATGTTACTCCACTAGAGACAAGATGTAACTCCACTAGAGACAAGGCGTAACTCCACTAGAGACAAGATGTTACTCCACTAGACAAGATGTTACTCCACTAGAGACAAGATGTTACTCCACTAGAGACAAGATGTAACTCCACTAGACAAGAAGTAACTCCACTAGAGACAAGATGTTACTCCACTAGAGACAAGATGTAACTCCACTAGAGACAAGATGTAACTCCACTAGAGACAAGATGTTACTCCACTAGAGACAAGATGTTACTCCACTAGAGACAAGATGTTACTCCACTAGAGACAAGATGTTACTCCACTAGAGACAAGATGTTACTCCACTAGAGACAAGATGTTACTCCACTAGAGACAAGATGTTACTCCACTAGAGACAAGAAGTAACTCCACTAGAGACAAGATGTTACTCCACTAGAGACAAGATGTAACTCCACTAGACAAGAAGTAACTCCACTAGAGACAAGATGTTACTCCACTAGAGACAAGATGTTACTCCACTAGAGACAAGATGTTACTCCACTAGAGACAAGATGTTACTCCACTAGAGACAAGAAGTTACTCCACTAGAGACAAGATGTTACTCCACTAGAGACAAGATGTAACTCCACTAGAGACAAGATGTAACTCCACTAGACAAGATGTTACTCCACTAGAGACAAGATGTTACTCCACTAGAGACAAGAAGTAACTCCACTAGAGACAAGATGTTACTCCACTAGAGACAAGATGTAACTCCACTAGACAAGAAGTAACTCCACTAGAGACAAGATGTTACTCCACTAGAGACAAGATGTTACTCCACTAGAGACAAGATGTTACTCCACTAGAGACAAGATGTTACTCCACTAGAGACAAGATGTAACTCCACTAGACAAGAAGTTACTCCACTAGAGACAAGATGTTACTCCACTAGAGACAAGATGTAACTCCACTAGACAAGATGTTACTCCACTAGAGACAAGATGTTACTCCACTAGAGACAAGATGTAACTCCACTAGAGACAAGATGTTACTCCACTAGAGACAAGATGTTACTCCACTAGACAAGATGTTACTCCACTAGAGACAAGATGTTACTCCACTAGAGACAAGATGTTACTCCACTAGACAAGATGTTACTCCACTAGAGACAAGATGTTACTCCACTAGAGACAAGATGTAACTCCACTAGAGACAAGATGTTACTCCACTAGAGACAAGATGTAACTCCACTAGAGACAAGATGTAACTCCACTAGAGACAAGATGTTACTCCACTAGAGACAAGATGTTACTCCACTAGAGACAAGATGTTACTCCACTAGAGACAAGATGTAACTCCACTAGAGACAAGATGTAACTCCACTAGAGACAAGATGTTACTCCACTAGAGACAAGATGTTACTCCACTAGAGACAAGATGTTACTCCACTAGAGACAAGATGTTACTCCACTAGAGACAAGATGTAACTCCACTAGACAAGATGTTACTCCACTAGAGACAAGATGTTACTCCACTAGAGACAAGATGTTACTCCACTAGAGACAAGATGTAACTCCACTAGAGACAAGATGTAACTCCACTAGAGACAAGATGTTACTCCACTAGAGACAAGATGTTACTCCACTAGAGACAAGATGTTACTCCACTAGAGACAAGATGTTACTCCACTAGAGACAAGATGTAACTCCACTAGAGACAAGATGTAACTCCACTAGAGACAAGATGTAACTCCACTAGACAAGATGTTACTCCACTAGAGACAAGATGTTACTCCACTAGAGACAAGATGTTACTCCACTAGAGACAAGATGTTACTCCACTAGAGACAAGATGTTACTCCACTAGAGACAAGAAGTAACTCCACTAGAGACAAGATGTTACTCCACTAGAGACAAGATGTTACTCCACTAGAGACAAGATGTTACTCCACTAGAGACAAGATGTAACTCCACTAGACAAGAAGTAATATTGTGGTGGTTGGTATTGTCGTTGTTGAACCTTCTTTTTTTTTTTTGCGATATATACAAGAGTTGTTACATTCTTGTAGAGCCACTAGTACGCGTAGCGTTTCGGGCAAGTCCTTAATCCTATGGTCCCTGGAATACGATCCCCTGCCGCGAAGAATCGTTTTTTCATCCAAGTACACATTTTACTGTTGCGTTAAACAGAGGCTACAGTTAAGGAATTGCGCCCAGTAAATCCTCCCCGGCGAGGATACGAACCCATGACATAGCGCTCGCGGAACGCCAGGCGAGTGTCTTACCACTACACCACGGAGACTGTGATAGAGTCTGGACAACCCAACCCAAAACTCGGTAGAGTGCTTATACTTTACCAGGAGATCACCCTGGGTGCTTATGGCTCTTGGAGAGGGGCTCAACGTCACACGTTTAGGGGATGCGGCTCCAACACTTAGCCTCGTTGTCACGTGCACACACCCACTCGAGCCGCTGTGACTCCCCACTCTCTCCTTATGTGATATGATCTCCTCAATCCCCTTTGACTTATTATTATTCCGTTCTACCCTGTCCACAGCTGTGGTTCTTGGTTCTTTCTCTCTCTCTCCGTCTTTCCTACTTCCTGGGAAGCCTCACTAGAACAAGGTTAAACACCAACAAATTGGAATACATTTACTGGACAAAGCACATACACAATTCTTACACACATATAATAATAATAATAATGAATCCTACATTCTATACTATTTCAGTCAGGTTGCACTCCAACACCATCAGAACTCTATCATCTGCTTATCAAGTGTTATCCTATCTCCTGGTTGACCACCTAATACTACCAACCTCCTCAAGTAGGTCAAGTCTTATAACACAATGTTGCACTATCAGCAAGAGAATATATATCTATAAACACATACAAGGAAAACCAGCGTATGAATGCAATAACATAAATATTAGTATAAATGTTCCTTGATATACAACAATGATCAATCGATCACCCTATCAGTCCTAGAACACATATGTATATCTCTGCAGGTAATCCAGCCTACAACTGTAACTCTATACTTCAGTATAAGTACTCCTTGGTACAAAAATGGCAAACAATCACTTCACTGCGTCTTGTACTCTAATGACAACCAAACTCTCTACCAACTCTCTACCAGTAATCAACCAGAACTTCCCTCCCACATCTGGAAGTTCACTACACTGATATCTTCGGGTTCTTCCGGGCTTAACTACCAGGGTCCTCCACAGCGCTCCTGGCTGCTACACCATGAAGTCTTCCTTGATCAACAATGGTGCTGTAGTAAAAGTGTTATTATATTATTGTACCCGGATGGATGCTCGCTTGACTGTTTCGTTTGGATGCTCGCTTGACTGTTTTGTTGTTGTCAGATCAGCTGTGTCGTGCCTGTGTACAGGTTAGTTTATGTTCACTCCTAGTTTAATTTCTATTTGTTCTAGCGTTAGTCATGTGTAGTTTGCTTATTATATTATATATCTTAATCACTGTTAGTCTTTATAAGTAATGTATATTATATGGCTTGTGTTTATTGCAAGATGTAACTGTACTGTAATTATTTGTTCAATAAAGCCACATGTCTGGCATGTAAACTCTTCTCCACTGCTTCTCCTCTCACAGGTTGAGGCCCAACTCCTCACTATAGGGACTGCTCTTCCACAGAGCTCAGTACCTTCCACAACCTTGGAGTCTCATCAACTACTCCCTCTGTGCTGGCTTCCAAGTTCTCAGCAACTTCTTCCCCAGACAAACCTGCAACCCATTGACACGCCAATAAAAATGTTTCCCCTTAAACCCATAAACGAAAATAACCACAGAATATGTTCCCATCTAACATCTCTTTGCTGTCTACATACTGTGAGAGTGGACTCCCCCATTTGGGCTGGTCCATGCTCCGTCTTGCCCGGCGGGTGGCTCCTCCACCGGTCAGTTGGCTCCAGGCGGTCGACGGGAGAGGACATGCTGCTCGTCCCTCCAGCTGTCTCTCTCATCTCTGTCCTCTTATTTAGGCTTCCTGCCTTACCGAAACATGTCTAACGTACCAATAAACATTCGCTATGATCGCTGGACACATGATCAACTACCGGCAATCAATGTAAACTGGTTAAAATTGTGCTTACCACAAAAATGTCTCCTGCAGGGCGCTCTCCCTCTGACGGAGTCTGAACAGGGCGCTCTCACGGCCCACGATAATGTCTCTGGGCGGCTTAACAAACTCTCCTTGCCGTCCAGGACTTGAGACTAAACGTTCCCAGCTAGATTCCACAGCTGGAACGTCTGCACACTTCCTTTCTCTTGAAGGTATATCACCTAGGGGTTCCTCTCTGACAAGAGCTCACACGGAGCACAGCCTCCCCTCACGATGTCTGGTACTCAAGTGACTTAAGCTCCTCTCAAGCGAGCCTCACACCTCCACCAAACTCTCCACATCTTGAGTCAAGCCATTTACTTATTTTCTTATTCACTGTCCATTATCTTAAATTGTCTATCAAATCCAACCAACTATTTTACATCTGTATCTTCACCTCTATATTTACTAGACCTTCTAGTCAGGTCGGGCCTGATAGAATAATTCTCAAAGGGAAGACTCGTTTTTCGACTGCCTGGGATCATAACAGGAACTCCACTAGAGACAAGATGTTACTCCACTAGAGACAAGATGTTACTCCACTAGACAAGATGTTACTCCACTAGAGACAAGATGTTACTCCACTAGACAAGATGTTACTCCACTAGAGACAAGATGTTACTCCACTAGAGACAAGATGTTACTCCACTAGAGACAAGGTGTAACTCCACTAGAGACAAGAAGTAACTCCACTAGAGACAAGATGTTACTCCACTAGAGACAAGATGTTACTCCACTAGAGACAAGATGTTACTCCACTAGAGACAAGGTGTTACTCCACTAGAGACAAGATGTTACTCCACTAGAGACAAGATGTTACTCCACTAGAGACAAGATGTAACCCCACTAGACAAGATGTTACTCCACTAGAGACAAGATGTAACTCCACTAGAGACAAGATGTAACTCCACTAGAGACAAGATGTAACTCCACTAGAGACAAGATGTTACTCCACTAGAGACAAGGTGTTACTCCACTAGAGACAAGGTGTTACTCCACTAGAGACAAGATGTAACTCCACTAGAGACAAGATGTAACTCCACTAGAGACAAGATGTTACTCCACTAGAGACAAGGTGTTACTCCACTAGAGACAAGATGTAACTCCACTAGAGACAAGATGTTACTCCACTAGAAACAAGATGTTACTCCACTAGAGACAAGATGTTACTCCACTAGAGACAAGGTGTTACTCCACTAGAGACAAGGTGTTACTCCACTAGAGACAAGATGTAACTCCACTAGAGACAAGATGTTACTCCACTAGAGACAAGATGTTACTCCACTAGAGACAAGATGTTACTCCACTAGAGACAAGGTGTTACTCCACTAGAGACAAGGAGTTACTCCACTAGAGACAAGATGTAACTCCACTAGAGACAAGATGTTACTCCACTAGAGACAAGATGTTACTCCACTAGAGACAAGATGTTACTCCACTAGAGACAAGATGTTACTCCACTAGAGACAAGGTGTTACTCCACTAGACAAGATGTTACTCCACTAGAGACAAGATGTAACCCCACTAGACAAGATGTTACTCCACTAGAGACAAGATGTTACTCCACTAGAGACAAGATGTAACTCCACTAGAGACAAGATGTAACTCCACTAGAGACAAGATGTTACTCCACTAGAGACAAGATGGTACTCCACTAGACAAGATGTTACTCCACTAGAGACAAGATGTTACTCCACTAGAGACAAGATGTAACTCCACTAGAGACAAGATGTAACTCCACTAGAGACAAGATGTTACTCCACTAGAGACAAGATGTTACTCCACTAGAGACAAGATGTTACTCCACTAGACAAGATGTTACTCCACTAGAGACAAGATGTAACTCCACTAGAGACAAGATGTAACTCCACTAGAGACAAGATGTTACTCCACTAGAGACAAGATGTTACTCCACTAGACAAGATGTTACTCCACTAGAGACAAGATGTTACTCCACTAGAGACAAGATGTAACTCCACTAGAGACAAGATGTTACTCCACTAGAGACAAGATGTTACTCCACTAGAGACAAGATGTTACTCCACTAGAGACAAAATGTTACTCCACTAGAGACAAGATGTTACTCCACTAGAGACAAAATGTTACTCCACTAGAGACAAGATGTTACTCCACTAGAGACAAAATGTTACTCCACTAGAGACAAGATGTAACTCCACTAGAGACAAGATGTAACTCCACTAGAGACAAGATGTTACTCCACTAGACAAGATGTTACTCCACTAGAGACAAGATGTTACTCCACTAGAGACAAGATGTTACTCCACTAGAGACAAGATGTTACTCCACTAGAGACAAGATGTTACTCCACTAGAGACAAGATGTTACTCCACTAGAGACAAGAGGTAACTCCACTAGAGACAAGAAGTAACTCCACTAGAGACAAGATGTAACTCCACTAGAGACAAGATGTTACTCCACTAGAGACAAGATGTTACTCCACTAGAGACAAGAAGTAACTCCACTAGAGACAAGATGTAACTCCACTAGAGACAAGATGTTACTCCACTAGAGACAAGATGTTACTCCACTAGAGACAAGATGTTACTCCACTAGAGACAAGATGTTACTCCACTAGAGACAAGATGTAACTCCAGTAGACAAGAAGTAATATTGTGGTGGTTGGTATTGTCGTTGTTGAACCTTCTTTTTTTTTTTTTGAGATATATACAAGAGTTGTTACATTCTTGTAGAGCCACTAGTACGCGTAGCGTTTCGGGCAGGTCCTTAATCCTACGGTCCCTGGAATACGATCCCCGCCGCGAAGAATCGTTTTTTCATCCAATAACACATTTTACTGTTGCGTTAAACAGAGGCTACAGTTAAGGAATTGCGCCCAGTAAATCCTCCCCGGCGAGGATACGAACCCATGACATAGCGCTCGCGGAACGCCAGGCGAGTGTCTTACCACTACACCACGGAGACTGTGATAGAGTCTGGACAACCCAACCCAAAACTCGGTAGAGTGCTTATACTTTACCAGGAGATCACCCTGGGTGTTTATGGCTCTTGGAGAGGGGCTCAACGTCACACGTTTAGGGGATGCGGCTCCAACACTTAGCCTCGTTGTCACGTGCACACACCCACTCGAGCCGCTGTGACTCCCCACTCTCTCCTTATGTGATATGATCTCCTCAATCCCCTTTGACTTATTATTATTCCGTTCTACCCTGTCCACAGCTGTGGTTCTTGGTTCTTTCTCTGTCTCTCCATCTTTCCTACTTCCTGGGAAGCCTCACTAGAACAAGGTTAAACACCAACAAATTGGAATACATTTACTGGACAAAGCACATACACAATTCTTACACACATATAATAATAATAATAATGAATCCTACATTCTATACTATTTCAGTCAGGTTGCACTCCAACACCATCAGAACTCTATCATCAGCTTATCAAGTGGTATCCTATCTCCTGGTTGACCACCTAATACTACCAACCTCCTCAAGTAGGTCAAGTCTTATAACACAATGTTGCACTATCAGCAAGAGAATATATATCTATAAACACATACAAGGAAAACCAGCGTATGAATGCAATAACATAAATATTAGTATAAATGTTCCTTGATATACAACAATGATCAATCGATCACCCTATCAGTCCTAGAACACATATGTATGTGTCTGCAGGTAATCCAGCCTAGAACTGTAACTCTATACTTCAGTATAAGTACTCCTTGGTACAAAAATGGCAAACAATCACTCGCCTTTCACTGCGTCTTGCACGCTAATGACAACCAAACACTCTACCAACTCCCTACAAGTAATCAACCAGAACTTCCCTCCCACATCTGGAAGTTCACTACCCTGATATCTTCGGGTTCTTCCGGGCTTAACTACCAGGGTCCTCCGCAGCGCTCCTGGCTGCTACACCATGAAGTCTTCCTTGATCAACAATGGTGCTTCACCACTTCTACCAGGGGTCCTCCGCAGCGCTCCTGGCTGCTACACTATGAAGTCTTCCTTGATCAACAATGGTGCTTCACCACTTCTACCAGGGTCCTCCACAGCGCTCCTGGCTGCTACACCATGAAGTCTTCCTTGATCAACAATGGTGCTTCACCACTTCTACCAGGGGTCCTCCGCAGCGCTCCTGGCTGCTACACTATGAAGTCTTCCTTGATCAACAATGGTGCTTCACCACTTCTACCAGGGTCCTTCACAGCGCTCCTGGCTGCTACACCATGAAGTCTTCCTTGATCAACAATGGTGCTTCACCACTTCTACCAGGGTCCTCCACAGCGCTCCTGGCTGCTACACCATGAAGTCTTCCTTGATCAACAATGGTGCTGTAGTAAAAGTGTTATTATATTATTGTACCCGGATGGATGCTCGCTTGACTGTTTCGTTTGGATGCTCGCTTGACTGTTTTGTTGTTGTCAGATCAGCTGTGTCGTGCCTGTGTACAGGTTAGTTTATGTTCACTCCTAGTTTAATTTCTATTTGTTCTAGCGTTAGTCATGTGTAGTTTGCTTATTATATTATATATCTTAATCACTGTTAGTCTTTATAAGTAATGTATATTATATGGCTTGTGTTTATTGCAAGATGTAACTGTACTGTAATTATTTGTTCAATAAAGCCACATGTCTGGCATGTAAACTCTTCTCCACTGCTTCTCCTCTCACAGGTTGAGGCCCAACTCCTCACTATAGGGACTGCTCTTCCACAGAGCTCAGTACCTTCCACAACCTTGGAGTCTCATCAACTACTCCCTCTGTGCTGGCTTCCAAGTTCTCAGCAACTTCTTCCCCAGACAAACCTGCAACCCATTGACACGCCAATAAAAATGTTTCCCCTTAAACCCATAAACGAAAATAACCACAGAATATGTTCCCATCTAACATCTCTCTGCTCTCTACATACTGTGAGAGTGGACTCCCCCATTTGGGCTGGTCCATGCTCCGTCTTGCCCGGCGGGTGGCTCCTCCACCGGTCAGTTGGCTCCAGGCGGTCGACGGGAGAGGACATGCTGCTCGTCCCTCCAGCTGTCTCTCTCATCTCTGTCCTCTTATTTAGGCTTCCTACCTTACCAAAACATGTCTAACGTACCAATAAACATTCGCTATGATCGCTGGACACACGATCAACTACCGGCAATCAATGTAAACTGGTTAAAATTGTGCTTACCACAAAAATGTCTCCTGCAGGGCGCTCTCCCTCTGACGGAGTCTGAACAGGGCGCTCTTATGGCCCACGATAATGTCTCTGGGCGGCTTAACAAACTCTCCTTGCCGTCCAGGACTTGAGACTAAACGTTCCCAGCTAGATTCCACAGCTGGAACGTCTGCACACTTCCTTTCTCTTGAAGGTATATCACCTACGGGTTCCTCTCTGACAGGAGCTCACACGGAGCACAACCTCCCCTCACGATGTCTGGTACTCAAGTGACTTAAGCTCCTCTCAAGCGAGCCTCACACCTCCACCAAACTCTCCACATCTTGTGTCAAGCCATTTACTTATTTTCTTATTCACTGTCCATTATCTTAAATTGTCTATCAAATCCAACCAACTATTTTACATCTGTATCTTCACCTCTATATTTACTAGACCTTCTAGTTAGGTCGGGCCTGATAGAATAATTCTCAAAGGGAAGACTCGTTTTTCGACTGCCTGGGATCATAACAGGAACTCCACTAGAGACAAGATGTTACTCCACTAGAGACAAGATGTTACTCCACTAGAGACAAGATGTTACTCCACTAGAGACAAGATGTTACTCCACTAGACATGATGTAACTCCACTAGAGACGACGGGATAGAGTTCACAGTGTTGAATGGAGGATACATGAGGAGTTTACAGGAGTTTACTTGTATATGTCTTGGGTAAACTGCGTCAAGAATAACACAGTCTCCCGTAAACTTCCCACCATGCTCGCCCAGACTCAACTTACGACTTATGCAACGTGAAATACAAATCTACTCTCAGTGATGTCTTCTGAAGAAGTTGTCATGGCTCAGTTGCCATGACAACTCTATGGTTGCAGAGCCATATATCTCTGCTGGATTACCAGTTTACGAAACGCGTTTTTTGCTTCATATGAGACATCTGAAATTTCAGTTTTATCTTCATTCCTCGTCCAATGAAAATCTATAGTTTTTGAAAGCATAAAAACCAGAATAAATAAAAGATGCTATATGGTCCATTAGGTTTTGATTAATTTTTTGATCAATAAGTAATCTTTAACTGAATATTTGGTCAAAGTAAAGCAATCTTTGGTCACCGAAATAATAATAATAATACGAATAAGCAATCACTGAAAATGGGAACAAAAGAAAACATTTCATATATAATTTTTACTAAAATTATATATATTCTTAGTCATTAAGTACATTTGTAATTTTTGAATAGTCATTGAAAAATATCGGGAACAACCCAAAGTATCTGTGAGGGCTTTTATGGGATAAAATTTGTAGGATAAAGACTGAGGGAAGACCGCTCCTCGCTCTCCCAAACTGTTATTAGGCTGCAACATGATAAGTTAGTCAAAGAATCTGCCTTTAAAGGAGCCGTTGAGTGTAACCTTGGGTTGTCAATGAGCAATCTGAGAGCAGCAGTACACCGAGAACTTCAACAAGATCTTGTAGATCTGAGGCAAAGTGAAATTGACACCAGTAATTCCATCTATCATCATACTATCATGCAAGAGGAGCCACACATCTATGGATCATCCAATAAAATCAGCAGACTTCTAGATGTTACTACTGCTCGGCTTAGACTCGGTTACAAGTATCTCTGGGAATTCTCGTTATCTGCTGATGTAGACTTGACCAAATGTAAACTGTGTCAACAAAATTATTCGCACACCCTCCGTCACTATGTGATGGAGTGCGAAAAGATACGTGAATTTAGAGACAATTTAATAACCAATGATCCAGCGATGTGTAAATATTTCATTCAAAATGATCTGCTACCAGAAATTTTAGCCAAATATCCCCAGTTTGCTAACTGTAGGTAGTAACTGAGTGATTGTAACCTATCCACCGCTGCCCACTGGATGGGGGGCGGTGTGCAGGACAAACATATCAATTGTGACACTAGCTCTCCACATATGTCAGTTGCTTAATTTAGAACCTGTACTTGAGGTCGATCTCGAACCCATTGTTGATGTGACGACTTATATTAAAGTTTGTAACTAGCTCATCAAGATTGTAACTTGCTTAGCTAAATGAATTGTGGGGTTCAGTCCCTGAGCCCATTATGTGCCTCTGTAACCCTTTCCACTACCGCCCACAAGATGGGTATGGGGTGCATAATAAATGAACTAAACTAAACTAACTAGATACAGTGAGAGTTTCTAGCACAAGGTAGGAAACTATGAAGATGAAATCAGGTACTTTTTGGTTTTCTTATTGAATAAGACAAAAGTTGGACAGCTTTTCAATTCACTAGGGAGTGAGTTCCATAGACTAGGTCCCTTTATTTGCATAGAGTGTTTACACAGATTAAGTTTGACTCTGGGGATATCAAAGAGATATTTATTTCTGGTGTGGTGATAATGGGTCCTATTACATCTGTCCAGGGAGAGTTTCAGAGCAGGATTTGTACTTAAGAACAGGGTGTTCTAAATGTAGTTGACACAAGAGAATGTGTGGAGGGAGTTAATATTTAGCAAGTTTAGGGATTTAAACAAGGGAGCTGAGTGTTTTCGGATACATTGATCTGATTCTTTTGAATAGATGCTGTCGCAGTCTATTGAAGGGCAGCTCAAGCTATATGTTTGTATTGCCACAATAAATCATTTTACGGATACACACACATGATCTACCCAGGAGGAATGGAAGTAATTTGTTACTTCTCCTGTGTCTGATTCAAGAGTTGCTATAAACACAGGTCCCACCGAGACTCGAACTCGGATCTCTGGATTCAAAGTCCAGGGTGCTAACCATTACACCATGGGACCGATGGGTGACTATGATCGCTAACGTGACTAACGCTCGCCTGGCCTTCCGCGAGCGCTTTGTCGTGGGTTCGTATCCTGGCCGGGGAGGATTGACTAGGCGCAAATCCTTAACTGTAGCCTCTGTTGATTAACTTGAGACTTGGGAGCCGGTCGGCCGAGCGGACAGCACGCTGGCTTGTGATTCTGTGGTCCTGGGTTCGATCCCAGGCGCCGGCGAGAAACAATGGGCAGAGTTTCTTTCACCCTATGCCCCTGTTACCTAGCAGTTAAATAGGTACCTGGGTGTTAGTCAGCTGTCACGAGCTGCTTCCTGGGGGTGGAGGCCTGGTCGAGGACCGGGCCGCGGGGACACTAAAAAGCCCCGAAATCATCTCAAGATAACATGGAGGGTAGAAATAGCCTAAGCTACTCTATCCCTTTGAGATGTATTTATTGCTTATCTCAATAAACATACTTGAACAGGGAACATGGGATTAAGGACTGGCCCGAAACGCTACGCGCACTTTAGTAGCGTTTCCTATTTGTCTATTTGTACTCACTGAATTTGTGCGCCCCTTGAGGGACTTGAAGTAGAGGGGGGTAGAAATAGCCTAAGCTACTCTATCCCTTTGAGATGTATTTATTGCTTATCTCAATAAACATACTTGAATCTTGAATCTTGAGTAGCGTTTCCGCTGCTAATAGGCTATACAAGAATGTAAGAACTCTTGTATATATCTCAATACAAAAATTATTGTTGATGATTATGTTTGTTGACATCCATGTGAACTTTTTTAGTTCATTGCTTACATTATATAGTGTGTGTGGGTTGGGTCTGAGTAGATGAGGGTAGTATCGTCAGCAAATTGTATTTATATATATATATAATCACTGATTTTCTCAGCAAAAGCGGTGAAATTCTGCGAAGAAGAAAATGTATTACCATGAGTTGGAGACTAACCGACTAAGTAGCGCGCGCGCGCACCGAGCGGGGTACTTAAATTATTATTATTATTAAAAATATACAAGTCCCCCACTCAGTGAGCGTTTTCTTCTAACCGCAGAAATATTTATTTATTTATATATTTATTTATTTATTTATATACAAGAAGATACATTGGGGGTTAAGAGAGTACATAGTAATGATGTTGATTTTATATTCTTGTAAAGCCACCAGCATGATAGCGTTTCGGGCAAGTCCTTAATCTAACAGATAATTTTAAGTAGATTATTTACAGTAAAATTTACAAAAATTTTTTACAGGTACATTGTAAGACATTTTGACACAAAAACAAAGATTTGAATTATACACAATAATGAACAAGGATTACTAGGCATTTTAGGATAACATTTCAGGGTTATACATTGGTTCACTGAAGCATAATTTGAGGATCATTACAAGGAATAATGCAGTAGAATATGCACTCAATATAACAACCATGATATCAGATGATATCAAAGATTACAATGATAAAGTTGTATGGCTTAGGTACATATAATGGGGAATTGGGTAGCATTAAATACGGTGCGAGTTAAAGCACTAGGTAGAAAATGGCCACTGCTTTACACAGGAAAGCGGAGGAATTTCTGATGGGGAAGAAAGACACTTGCGCAGCACTATCCGCAGGCGCTGTGCAGGCAGTACAGGGGGGGGGGGGCATATAAAAAGAATTGGATGAGGGGAGACATCTCCCGTCATCTGTGGAGGTGCAGTCGCACCTCCACAGATCTCCAGTATCATCTATTGATACTGGAAATGGCTCAAAAGGGCCACCACTTATGGGCTATTCATGCCCGTGCCACCTCTTGGGTGGCTTAATCTTTATCAATAAATCATCGGGTCCTGCCCCCTGACACGGGAGACATCTCCCGTCACGCAGGGTGCAGTCGCACCTCCACAGATCTCCAGTATCATCTATTGATACTGGAAATGGCTCAAAAGGGCCACCACTTATGGGCTATTCATGCCCGTGCCACCTTTTGGGTGGCTTAATCTTCTCTCTCTCTCTCTCTCTCCTGCCCTCACTCTTGTATCCCCCACGGACCGCTTCACACGAAACGCGTAGTAACATTAATAAGTATACTGTACTGGCTGTGCCACTCAATTAACTCTGGCGTTGTTTTTAATTATAGTATTAAGCTGATTGCGAGTACTGCAACATTGCTTCGGCTAGCCGGCACTAGGCACGGTTAATGTCCTACGACTCATTCCCTTAGTTGCATCTTGCAGTACTGGCATTCTACTCAGTCATGTTACACGACATCTTTTATATTGTGGTACAGCAGTTGCTCTGTAAACATTATTTAATAAATTAAGGTCCCCCCCACTCCTGGCTTGTTTTTTCTCCCCGATCAGAAGTATGCTTATAGCCAAGTAACAAGATAAAATAAAGTATGATTATAGCCTATATGCTTATAGCAACAGGTACTCTGAGAGAGAACTCTATCAACATCAGAGGCCCGAGACTGTTCAACACGCTTCCACTACACATAAGGGACATAACTGGCCGACCCCTCACAGTGATCAAGAGAGAACTATCAACATCAGAGGCCCGAGACTGTTCAACACGCTTCCACTACACATAAGGGACATAACTGGCCGACCCCTCACAGTGTTCAAGAGAGAACTATCAACATCAGAGGCCCGAGACTGTTCAACACGCTTCCACTACACATAAGGGGCATAACTGGCTGACCCCTCACAGTGTTCAAGAGAGAACTATCAACATCAGAGGCCCGAGACTGTTCAACACGCTTCCACTACACATAAGGGACATAACTGGCCGACCCCTCACAGTGTTCAAGAGAGAACTATCAACATCAGAGGCCAGAGACTGTTCAACACGCTTCCACTACACATAAGGGACATAACTGGCCGACCCCTCACAGTGTTCAAGAGAGAACTATCAACATCAGAGGCCCGAGACTGTTCAACACGCTTCCACTACACATAAGGGACATAACTGGCCGACCCCTCACAGTGTTCAAGAGAGAACTATCAACATCAGAGGCCCGAGACTGTTTAACACGCTTCCACTACACATAAGGGGCATAACTGGCCGACCCCTCACAGTGTTCAAGAGAGAACTATCAACATCAGAGGCCCGAGACTGTTCAACACGCTTCCACTACACATAAGGGACATAACTGGCCGACCCCTCACAGTGTTCAAGAGAGAACTATCAACATCAGAGGCCCGAGACTGTTTAACACGCTTCCACTACACATAAGGGACATAACTGGCCGACCCCTCACAGTGTTCAAGAGAGAACTATCAACATCAGAGGCCCGAGACTGTTCAACACGCTTCCACTACACATAAGGGGCATAACTGGCCGACCCCTCACAGTGTTCAAGAGAGAACTATCAACATCAGAGGCCCGAGACTGTTCAACACGCTTCCACTACACATAAGGGACATAACTGGCCGACCCCTCACAGTGTTCAAGAGAGAACTATCAACATCAGAGGCCCGAGACTGTTCAACACGCTTCCACTACACATAAGGGACATAACTGGCCGACCCCTCACAGTGCTCAAGAGAGAACTGGATAAGCACCTCCAAAGGATACCTGATCAACCAGGCTGTGACTCGTACGTCAGGCTGCGAGCAGCCGCGTCCAACAGCCTGGTTGATCAGTCCGGCAACCAGGAGGCCTGGTCGACGACCGGGCCGCGGGAACACTAAGCCCGGAAGCACCTCAAGGTAACCTAAAGGTAAGGTTGCCAAGTAACAAGATAAGTCAAAATCTGCAGAAACCGAATAGCTTATTGTCTAGGAGTAGAAGAAAGGCAAATGTGTAACATAATTGTAATAGACAATCAGGACATTTAAAGTAAATATAATGGGAATAAACAACGTAACATTTAATAATGAAGCCTGACCAAGAGACCAGAAAGATATAATGCTAAACCCTAGTTACCTTGAGGTGCTTCCGGGGCTTGGCGTCCCCGCGGCCCGGTCGTCGACCAGGCCTCCTGGTTGCCGGACTGATCAACCAGGCTGTTGGACGCGGCTGCTCGCAGCCTGACGTACGAGTCACAGCCTGGTTGATCAGGTATCCTTTGGAGGTGCTTATCCAGTTCTCTCTTGAACACTGTGAGGGGTCGGCCAGTTATGCCCCTTATGTGTAGTGGAAGCGTGTTGAACAGTCTCGGGCCTCTGATGTTGATAGTTCTCTCTTGAACACTGTGAGGGGTCGGCCAGTTATGCCCCTTATGTGTAGTGGAAGCGTGTTGAACAGTCTCGGGCCTCTGATGTTGATAGTTCTCTCTTGAACACTGTGAGGGGTCGGCCAGTTATGTCCCTTATATGTAGTGGAAGCGTGTTGAACAGTCTCGGGCCTCTGATGTTGATAGTTCTCTCTTGAACACTGTGAGGGGTCTGCCAGTTATGTCCCTTATGTGTAGTGGAAGCGTGTTGAACAGTCTCGGGCCTCTGATGTTGATAGTTCTCTCTTGAACACTGTGAGGGGTCTGCCAGTTATGTCCCTTATGTGTAGTGGAAGCGTGTTGAACAGTCTCGGGCCTCTGATGT
This sequence comes from Procambarus clarkii, assembly GCF_040958095.1. NCBI lineage: Eukaryota > Metazoa > Arthropoda > Malacostraca > Decapoda > Cambaridae > Procambarus > Procambarus clarkii. The sequence continues at coordinate 9,568,098 of NC_091220.1, forward strand.
TGATAGTTCTCTCTTGAACACTGTGAGGGGTCGGCCAGTTATGTCCCTTATGTGTAGTGGAAGCGTGTTGAACAGTCTCGGGCCTCTGATGTTGATAGTTCTCTCTTGAACACTGTGAGGGGTCGGCCAGTTATGTCCCTTATGTGTAGTGGAAGCGTGTTGAACAGTCTCGGGCCTCTGATGTTGATAGTTCTCTCTTGAACACTGTGAGGGGTCGGCCAGTTATGCCCCTTATGTGTAGTGGAAGCGTGTTGAACAGTCTCGGGCCTCTGATGTTGATAGTTCTCTCTTGAACACTGTGAGGGGTCGGCCAGTTATGTCCCTTATGTGTAGTGGAAGCGTGTTGAACAGTCTCGGGCCTCTGATGTTGATAGTTCTCTCTTGAACACTGTGAGGGGTCGGCCAGTTATGTCCCTTATGTATAGTGGAAGCGTGTTGAACAGTCTCGGGCCTCTGATGTTGATAGTTCTCTCTTGAACACTGTGAGGGGTCGGCCAGTTATGTCCCTTATGTATAGTGGAAGTGTGTTGAACAGTCTCGGGCCTCTGATGTTGATAGTTCTCTCTTGAACACTGTGAGGGGTCGGCCAGTTATGCCCCTTATGTGTAGTGGAAGCGTGTTGAACAGTCTCGGGCCTCTGATGTTGATAGAGTTCTCTCTCAGAGTACCAGTTGCACCTCTGTTTTTCAACGGGGGTATTCTGCACATCCTGCCATGTCTTCTGGTCTCATGTGATGTTATTTCTGTGTTAGTTAGTTGAGTTAATACGGAAATTAACCGCTTCATTTACATGTTCGGCAGAAATTATTTACTTGTATTCTACTACATAGTAAATAAGTCCCCATACTGTTGGTGTCTTTCTTCTTCCTGATCAGAAAACTATGAAGATGAAATTAGGTACTTTTTGGTTTTATTTTTGAATAAGACAAAAGTTGGACAGTTTTTCAATTCAATAGGGAGTGAGTTCCATAGACTGGGTCCCTTTATTTTCATAGAGTGTTTACACAGATTACGTTTGACTCTGGGGATATCAAAGAGATATTTATGTCTGGTGTGGTGATAATGGGTCCTATTACTTCTGTCCAGGGAGAGTTTCAGAACAGGGTTTGCACTTAAGAAAATGGTTTTGCAAATGTAGTTGACACAAGAGAATGTGTGGAGTGAATTTATGTCTAGCATGTTTAGGGATTTAAACAAGGGAGCTGAGTGTTGTCTGAAGACAGTTTGTTATTGTCCTGATAGCAGATTTTTGCTGGGTGATGATGGACTTGAGGTAGTTTGCAGTGGTTGAGCCCCATGCACAGATACCATATGTAAGATAGGGATAGATTACCACATAGTATAGTGAGAGGAAAGCAGAGTTAGGTACATAATATCTGATCTTAGAGAGTATACCAACTGTTTTAGAAACTTTCTTGGTTATGTGTTGAATGTGGGTGCTGAAGTTGTCTCTCTTGTCTAAATATAGGCCAAGGAACTTGCCATCATTTTTATTACTGATGTTAATATTGTCTATCTGAAGCTGAATTGCATTTGTTGATTTGCTCCCAAACAAGATGTAGCAGGTATTTTCTGTGTTTAGTGTTAGTTTGTTGGTTGACATCCACAAGTGAACTTTTTTCATTCGTTATTTAGTCAAATAATATATGTGTAGGAATGTTGGAGACATTAGACAGATCATTGATGTTAGTACCTATACAGTAAGCCACTGCATACTAGTGGGTGTTCCAGAATGTAAGAACTCTTGTATATATAAGTAAATAAATGTATATAAGAAATAGGAGAAAAGTTGAGAGGCGGACCCAAAGAGCCAGAGCTCAACCCCCGCAAGCACAACTAGGTGAACACACACTACGCCAGACCGAGACCGCTGGTCCGGCCTCACTCGCCCGTCCTCCCCAGGGAGGCCCGTCCCAGAACCCCTCCCCCCCCCCCAGGTCTTCCTTTCCCGTGGGAGACAGGTCACGGGACGAGGGACGTGGGGACAGGACACGGGACGAGGAGCATGGGACACCGAGGACAGGACACAGGGGGACATGTAGCACGCAGGGTGGAACACGGGGACATGGGGAATACTGGAAACGGGACACACAGGGGGACATAGGCGGCGCAGGATGGAGGACGAGGTGCACTGGACATGGAAGGACAAGGGGGGGGATACAGGGGGACACGACTTACAAGAGACACTAGACATGTGATACAGTGAACACGGGGGATGGTGGACACAGCATATAGGACACGACGAACACGGGGGGGGGGGGGGTCAGGACATAAACAATGAATTATATGAGACACAGTGGATGGGACATGGGGGAGGTGGGACACACGAGAGACAAGGAGGACTCTTGGGATGGGATACGGGGGTCCGAACACACGGGATACTGGGGGTGACGGGGGACATGGAGAACGGGTGACACAGGTGACACGGGACACTGAGGGTGACGGGAGACATGGAGGACGGGTGACACAGGTGACACGGGACACTGAGGGTGACGGGAGACATGGAGGACGGGTGACACAGGGGAGACGGGAGAGTCCATCACAAGGGGACTTAAAACCGACATCAAGAGGCGGAGAATTGAGGTCAAATGAGGACTCAGATCGGCTCCGTTTCTTTATTTATATCTTTATTTGTGTATTTACCTATTAGTACTGCCAAGACAGTCAGCTGTAGCTCTTGGGCCCCTTCTTTTAGTTTATGGGGTCATGTACAATGACTTCAAAGGCTGTAAGAAAGTAATTATCAAAGGAGGCACCAAGCTGGGAAGGCTATGTAACACCATCAAGTAAGTAAGTAATTATCAAAAGAAGGCACCAAACTGGAAAGGCTATGTAGCACCATCAAATACGCAAAATAATCAGAGGGCGCTAAATATCACCAAGGATGCCAATACGAGAACAAAAACGCATAAGGCGAACGATATCAAAAGTATCCGAGTCACCAAGAATTCTATCGAGGGACAGGTGACCGCGAGGGGCGGTCGGAAAGCAAGACACACGCTCGTCCTGGAAGTCAGGACATTCAAGAAGGACATGCACGACCGTAAGAGGGACAATGCAACTAGGACAATAAGGAGCAGGGCGGCGCTCCATCAAGTGACCATGGGTTAAGCGAGTATGGCCAATACGCAACCTCGCCAGAGCTGTTTCCCACCGCCGGTTACGGTGGAAGGAGGACGGCCACGAGGAAACACAACATTTAAGAGTACGTAGCTTGTTACCAGTAACAGACAACCAAGAAGCCTGCCAACGGGTAAGGACTGAGGAATGGATAACCGGGTAAAAGTCGGAATACGGAATGCCTTTACGAGAGATGGGACAAGAGCGGACAGCTTCCTTAGCGGCAGCATCCGCACGCTCATTTAAAGACACGCCAATATGGCTGGGAACCCAACAAAACTCAACCGACTTAAATTTACTGTGAACGAGAAACAGCCAATGCTGGATCTCGACAACTACTGGATGAACTGGATTAAAGCACCCGAGAGCCATGAGGGCACTACGAGAGTCAACAACAACCACAAAGGAAGACTGACAACGAGAAAGCAGGAGACGAAGAGCATAGAGAACAGCATAAAGTTCCGCTGTAAAGATGCTAGTCTCCGGAGGCAAGCGACACATATAAGTGCGATCAGGAAAAACAACAGAGTAGCCAACACCGTCCGCTGACTTAGACCCATCGGTGAAGACAGAAACGGAGCGGGAGTGAGAAGAAAAGTGCTCAAGGAAAAGGCGTTTTAGAACCGTAGGAGGGGTAAAAGCTTTAGTGATACGAGTCAAGGATGTACAAAACCGCGGAAGAGGGACCCTCCACGGGGGCAAAGAAGGAACAACACGAGGAGAAACACCAGAAATACGAACGGAAAGAGAATCCTGTAGGCGAGATAACCGGACAGAAAGAGGGAGGTGGTGAAGAGGAACAGGAACCGCAGGAGGGGTAAAAGTTAAAGCACGACAGAGGCGAGAGGAAGGATGTTGCAAGGACCGCGCAAGATAGCGAAGACAGTAGCGATCACGGCGGTCCTGGAGAGACAGGAAGCCAGTGTCAACATACAAGCTAAGGACGGGAGTCGAACGAAAGGCACCAGAACTGAGGCGCAACCCAGTATGGTGCAAAGCATCAAGACGGCGAAGAGTAGAAGGAGAAGCAGACGAGTAAGCAGGGCAACCATAATCGAGCTTAGACAGGACGAGAGAGGAATGTAAAGCAAGGAGAGTGCGCCTATCTGCCCCCCAAGAAGTATGGGACAAGACCCGAAGGAGGGTAAGGGCCTTAGAGCACTCAACACGGAGGTAAGAGATATGGGGAGACCAAGACAAACGAGTGTCAAGGAATAACCCCAAAAGCTTCGCGGAATCTTTGTATTCAAGGGGATGACCATAAAGTGACAAAGAGGGACGAAGAACAACCCGTTTCCGCGTAAAAGTCATGGCACAAGTCTTAGAAGTAGAGAACTTGAAGCCATGACCCGTGGCCCAAGACGACACGGCATCAATTGCAAGTTGAAGCCGGCGTTGAAGGAGAGGCGAATCATCACCCTGACAACAAAGGGTAAGATCATCGACATAGAGAGCGGAGAAGACACCAGAAGGAAGAGAGGAAAGAAGACCATTGAGGGCAACCAGAAAAAGAGTAGTGCTCAGAACACTACCCTGGGGCACACCTTCGTATTGCTGAAAAGAGGGAGACAGAGCGGTACCAAGGCGCACCCGAAAGGAACGACGAGAGAGGAAGCTGCGGAGAAAGAGAGGGAGATGACCACGAAGGCCAAAAGAATGAAGTTGAGATAGGATATGATAACGCCAAGTGGTGTCGTAAGCCTTTTCTAGGTCAAAAAGGACGGCAACAACGGAGGTCTTCGCAGCAAAAGCAGTACGAATATAGACCTCCAAGGTCACCAGGACATCTGTCGTGCTGCGGCACTTGCGGAAACCAAATTGAGAAGGGGAGAGGAGGTGATGGTGTTCCAGGAACCACATCAGACGAACGTTAACCATACGTTCAAAGAGTTTGCAGACACAACTTGTGAGAGCAATAGGGCGAAAGTCCTTAGGGGAAGTACCCAGAGACCCCGGTTTGCGAACAGGGAGGACAACGGCATCGAGCCAGTCCTCAGGGACTGACGACGACTCCCAGATCCGATTAAACAGACTCAGTAAATAGTGAGACGTGCTCGGAGGGAGATGGCGAAGCATCTCATAATGAATACCATCGGAGCCCGCCGCCGTAGAACCGCAGAGGGCCAGGGCAGAACGAAGTTCAGAGAGAGAGAAGGGATCATTATAGGGAAGCTGAAGATGAGTGCAGAAATCTAAAGGACGAGACTCAAGGACAGGTTTACGAAGAAGGAAAGATTGGGGAAGATGAAGACCAGAGCTAACAGAAGAAAAGTGGGAACCCAGTTCGGAAGCGACCTGCAACGGGTCCGCCACAAGAGTATCATGGAGGCGAAGGACCGGTGAAACATCGGGAACGAACTTACCCGCTATCTTGCGGATACGCTTCCAGATCTGGGCCAGAGGGGTTTCGGACGTAATTGTCGAGACATAAGATGCCCAACATTCACGTTTAGCCGTACGGATGGCCCTACGGGCCACCGCACTCGCTTTCCGAAAGAAAAGGAAAGAATCGGTCGTCTGCCGACGGCGGTGCTTCTTCCAGGCTGCACGCTTACAGCGGACAGCCCGAGCACAGTCCGCATTCCACCAGGGAACGCACTTCCGTGGACCCCGAGAGGAAGAGCGAGGAATAGAGCGGAGGGCAGCGTCGAAGACAGTGTCATGAAAAAGGAGGAGAGCGCGAGAGAGGGGCAGAAGGGAGAGGTCAGAGAGAGTAGCACTGAGGGAAAATAGGGTCCAGTCCGCCTTAGCAAACTGCCACCTAGGGAAAGAGAGGGAAGGGCGAAAAGAGAAAAAGGAAACAAGGATGGGGAAATGATCACTTCCATGGAGGTCATCAAGAACCTGCCACGTGAAATCTAAGTAAAGAGAAGAAGAGCAGAGAGAAAGATCAAGACAAGAAAGGGTGCGAGTTCGAGAGTCCAAATGAGTGGGCTCACCAGAATTCAGAAGAGACAGGGAAGAAGAGAGGAGAAACGGCTCAAGGAGGCGACCCCGGGTATTCGTCAGAACGTCACCCCAAAGAGAATGACGACAATTGAAGTCACCCAGCAGGAGCACAGGCTCCGGCAAGGAGTCTAGGAGGTGTTTCAAATCAGGAAGGGAGAGCGGGACACTCGGGGGGAGATAAATGGAACAAACTGTGTACCATTTCCCCACAAAGATACGAGCAGCAGAACAATGGAGAGGCGAAGGAAAAAGTAAAGGAACAAAGGGAACATCTGCACGAATCAAGAGAGCAGAAGAATTAGAAGCCCCAGCAATGGCAAGGGGGGGGGAGAGAAAGGAATAGCCACGAAAACGACCAGGACGAGCACCAAGCATTGGCTCCTGGAGACAGACACAAAGGGGCGAAAACCGCGAAATCAGAAGTTGGAGTTCGAGGAAATTGGCGTAATAACCTCGAACGTTCCATTGAAGAATGGACAACGACGGGAAGAGAAAGGACAAAAACAGAGAACAAGGAAGAAACAAAGGCGAAAGAGCAACAGAGCACGTTAAAGAATATCAGGGTCGGGATCAGGGTCAGCAAAGTCAGGGTTAGGGGGCATGGGTAAACTGAGCAAAGACGGAGGGAAGGAAACGGGAGAACAGATCAGAGGTGGGCGGGCGGGGTTCGGAGGAGGAGGAGGAAGAGGAGGAGACAACGGAGAGGAGCAGTCAAGGACAGCAGTAGGAAGAGGGGGAGTAGGAAGAGGGGGAGTAGAAAGAGGGGAGCGCACCCCAGCAAGAGCAGCAACCGAAAGGGAAGCAGGGGCCAAAGAAACCTCCATAGCAGGAACAGGGGGCGCAACCACTGAAACGGGAGGGGAAGGAGCAACAGAGCCAGAAGTAGGAGCTAAGGAAGAAAGCGAAGCCTTCTTACCCGCCGGGGAAGAGGAAGGAGAGGAGCCAGGCTTACGCTTCTGACTTAAAGAGACAGGTGTCCCAGCAACTACGTACCGGGCAACGGATTCCAGTGTCTCAACAGGAGAAGCCGAACGAGAGCACACACGACGGCCGTTAGGAGAGCGATGGACATCCGCCTGCACCGACAGGCGGCGGGGAGAGCCGATAGATGGAGGAAGAGGATGGGAAGGAGGATCGGAGGGGGACGAGGAAGAAGACACAGGAGACATGACAGACCGGGTTGAAAGAAGGGGAACCCCAGACAGAGGACCAGGAGGGGGACCCCTCGGGAAAGAACTCAAAGGAACAGAGGAGGGGGCAGTGGGCGTATCAGGGTCCAAGGCCCGGAAACGGTTGAGAGTCTGAGGAAGGGGGGAAGGACGAGGAGAGGAAGAGCGCAACACGCGAGCATAAGAGATGTTAGTATAAGGCGGGAGCCGGCGAACCTGGCGCCTCGCCTCAGGAAAAGACAAACGCTCCCGGTGCTTCAGGTTAAGGACGGCCGCCTCAAGCTTGTAATGGACACAGGCACGGGAGAACGTAGGATGGGCCTCACCGCAGTTGAGGCAGCGAGCTTGGGGAGAAGTGCACTCCGACTTAGAGTGACCTTCACTCCCACACAAAGGACAGAGAGAGACAGTCCCAGAGCAGCGGAGGGCACCATGCCCAAACCTCCAGCACTTATTACAAAGTCGAGGAGAAGGAATATACTCCTGGACAGAGCACCTAGCACCAGCAAGAATGACAGAGGATGGAAGGGTCCTACCATCAAAGGTGATCTTCACAACGCGAAGGGGTTGATGGCGACGACCACGAGGGGGACGAGTAAACGAGTCAACCTGGAGGACAGAATGGCCTTGGGCATCAAGGATATGCCGAATATCATCGTGGCAATCCTGCAGATTCCGAACACCGGTTGCAACATGGGGTGGGAGGAGAATAGTGCCAACACTGGAATTCATCTGAACGTTCTTGGAGACCCGAACAGGGATCTCGCCAAGGCAAGATAAGGCAGCCAAGCGGGAAGCCGCATCCTGAGAAGGAGCAGCAACGACACGTGTACCGAGACGAGTGGGGTTGAAAGTAACACACGCATCCACGGAATCTACAAGATGCCGATGGAGGGAGAAATCGTCAGGAGGCGCAGAATCAAGAGGGAGGAGATCAAAGTATTTGGCCCATGAAGCAGGACCAAACAAGGCCTGATACGCATCAGCACGGGAAGGAATCGAGCGAGTGCGGTTGGGGCGCGAACGGCGTTGAGAACCCCTAGAGAGAGAGGGGTCAAAAGGCGCAGTAGTCACAACGAAAGACTTAGCCACACCAGGGGACGAAGTGGTCACCACCGGGGGCTGGAGGCTCGACCCAACCTCAGAGGAGGGAGGGGAGCTGGGGGAAGAAGTCAGGACGGTCAAAGGAGGAGCAAGGTCGGGGCCCAACGCAGCGGGAGCTACAGAGCCTGGTCTTCCAATACAGGCCGACTCGGGGGCTTGGTCGCCCACCCCACGAGCCTGAGAGGGTACAACGGAAACATTCAACGACATAGAGACGAAAAGTGACAAATTCATCCACGAATGTGCCCCCATACCCACCATGGAGCCACAATTAGAGGCAGGACACCCAACAGGAAGCTATCGCTGATCACGCCGGGGCCCCCTAGGGGTGCGTCGTGAGTATACGCCCCACAAACGCCACCTTAAGAACCGTCAGTCCGTCGAGATCGGGTTCAGCGACGAAAGGGGGATTGACAATAAAAGGTTCCCCTCGCTCGAGACGTCGGGTACTACAGTTCTACGGGTGCAAGAGTATGCCTCCTCAAGCACCCGGGCGTCAAAATAGAAGAAGACCAAAGAAATAATCCAAAACAAGCAAAAGGTCGGCAGGAAACGACAAGCAGATAGGAGAAGAGGGGGGAGAAAAACGAAACATAAGGAAAAGGAAAAGCGATCCGGCACAATTGGAGAAGACAGCAGCAGGAGTGCAAGGCCAGAAAAGGACAGAGGACTGCCCAACGGAGCATCACACTCCGGCAGCCGTCCACCAAGCCCCCTCACGACGCCAACGGGCCGGAAGGGGAGGGGGGTAACACCATCAAATGTACGGGACAAGCATAGGGTGCTAAATATCCCTAAGGATGCCAATACGAGAACAGAAACGCAACAGGCGAACGATATCGAAGGTATCTGATTCACCAAGAATTCTATCGAAGGACAATTGACCGCAGGGAACGGTCGGGAAGCAAGATACGCACGTCCTGGAAGTCAGGACATTCAACAAGTATATGCACGACCATAAGAGGGACAAGGTAGTTTGGACAATAAGGAGCAGCGCGGCGCTCCATTAAGTGCCCGTGAGTTAAGTGTGTATGGCCAATATGTAACCTCGCCAGAGCCGTTTCCCACCGCCGGTTATGGTGGTAGGATGAAGGCCATGGGGACACGTTACCCTTAAGAGCATGCAGTTTGTTACCAGTAACAGAAGACCAACGACCCTGCCAACGGGCAAGGATGGAGGAATGAATTACTGGGTAGAAGACGGAATAAGGAATACCTTTACGGGAGATGGGACAGGTGCGGATAGCTTCCTTAGTGGCAGCCTCCGCACGCTCATTTAAGGAGACACCAATATGGCTGGGAACCCAGCAAAACTCAACTGTCTTAAATCTGCTGAAGATAAGAAACATTAAATGTTAAATCTCGACTACCACATGATGGACTGGTTTAAAGGGCTCCAAAGCCATGAGGGCGCTGCAGCAGTCAACTACTCTGCCAAACAATAACTGCCAAAAGATTAAACAACCCTTGGCTCACAAATGGCTTACTCAAAGCAATCAACAAGAAACATGAATATGAAAAAACTTAGGATGGTCTAGTTACATAATAAGAAGTTTAAGATACTCGTCGATGTTTACCAGTATAATAAGAAGAGGGGAAACTTTCCTATCATAGGAGAAGATTCAAAGAAACAAAAAGAAACATGAAAAGCACATGGAGAGTCATCTCTACCATCCTAGGAGCTAAACAACATTCCCATAACCAGATAAACTCTCCAAGGATGGTTATACTCCTGCAACAGATCTAGAAACAGCAACTGAATTTAATAGCTTCTTTTCGTCAGTTGGTTCTTATCTTGCCAGAAAAATCCCACAGACCCAGACACATGTTAACACATATGTCTCAGGCAGCTATCCAAACTCTCTTCTCCTTTCACCAGTCAGCCCGACAGATGTTGTGTCCATCATACACTCACTAAAAACCAAAGCTGGGAACATTAGTGAAATCCCATCCATTGTATACAAGAGCGCCTCCCATGCCCTTGCGCCACCTATAGCTCTGCTGTTCAACAAATCCCTTGAGTGTCATACCTTCCCTGATATTCTTCAAAAAATAAGAGTAACGCCAGTCCATAAAGGAGGTAATCCGGCAGACATAAACAACTATAGACCAATATCAAACCAACCCATACTATCAAAAATATTTGAAAAAAATTATCTTCAAACAGCTCTACTCCTATCTCGTAAAATTCGACACACTCAGCCCCAGTCAGTTTGGCTTCTGCTGCCAAAAAGAGTACCAATGATGCAATTGTTAGTCTGCTTGACTTAAATCTTAATCTTAATCTCTGGCCCCAGACATCACTCGGTACCCCTACTCAAATCTCTGAATATCTTAGATATTAAGTCACTGCACATCCTCTCATGTGTATTATATGTATATATAAAACGCTGAACTGTAATGCCAATCCTGACCTTAAAAGCTTATACAGTATTCAGAGATTTGAGTAGGGGTACCGAGTGATGTCTGGGGCCAGAGTTGGATATTGTCCTAATAGCAGCTTTGTGTTGAGTAATTAGAGGACGTAAATGATTTTGGGTAGTAGAACCCCAAGCACAAATACCATAGTTGAGATAAGGATAGATGAGAGTAATAGAGTGTCACCAGGGCAGAGCGAGGTACATAATATCTGATCTTAGAAAGAATGCCAACAGTTTTTGAAACATTTTTTGATATATTTAGAATGTGTCCCTGGAAATTCATCTTTGGGTCAATGAGAACGCCAAGGAATTTGCCATCTACTTTGTTACAAATTTGGATACTGTTTATCCTGAGATTTATTTGATTTATAAATTGATTTATAAATTGGATTTATTGCGAAACAGAATATAGAAAGTCTTTTCAATGTTGAGGGTGAGTTTGTAGGCAGTTCTTGCCAACAAGAGTTGGGATTTTTTTTTTTTTAATTTTAGATAGGAAAACATGCTGAAGAGAGGAATGATACATCCGTCCTCGCCTAAGGTCAGTGGCTGACTGAGTGAGGGAGGCCCCAGCCTCGTGACCAGGGAGTCTGCCTGTCACATGTTTGGACATGTCCCAGAGTGGACCCGTCCAGGATGGGGGAGTACCATCGTGGTGACGCAATAGTGTTTAAAGAGATGTCGGATGGAGGCGTTTTATTTTCTGTGAATACATTTAATTATATTTTGTTAAGAAAACGTTTATTATGGCATGCTGATGGATTTGCAGGTGTGTGTGAGAAAATGGCAACGTTTGTGTGGGAGAACTGTAACGTTTGTGTGGGAGAACTGTAACATTTGTGTGGGAGAACTGCAACGTTTGTGTGGGAGAATATGACATAGAAAGAAGATGACATAGAAAGGTGGATAGATTTTGGCGAAGAAGCTCCAGACAATCGAAACATGACTGATGATGAAATTATAGAATTACAGTATATGCAGCAAAAAATCCATAAGAGTGCAATGAAGAAGATGGAGAGGAAGAGGATGAAGAAACATTAAAGGAAAATTGTAATATGGAAAAAGATCAGCAACATTTTGAAGGCATTCTGGCATTTATGGACACGAGTTACAGCGAGTTTGAAACTAAGGACATTATGAGTCTGTACAATTTGTATATAAAGTTTTTAAAAACAAGATCAAAGAGATTGAAACAAATGTCAATTAAAGTCTTTTGCAATGGTTTCCAAGAAAGCTTCCATTGCCTCACCTGCACCTGACTCATTTATTTATTTATTTATTTATTTATATATATACAAGAAGGTACATTGGGTTTGTGAGAATACATTGGATAGTACAGTATTTACATTCTTGCAAAGCCACTAGTACGCACAGCGTTTCGGGCAGGTCCTTAATCTAGCAGATAATTTTAAGTAGGTAATTTCTATCAGAATTGATAAATGATAAAGATACATTACAAGAGAAAAATGAGATGAGAGAGATAAGTAGGTATATTAAAGCACATTGTTATATTAAAGCTCTGATTGATTACATTGACAGCTTGATTAGTAATTTAAACAAGATTAATAGACACCATACAGCAGATTGACAGCACATATAAGACAGCAATGATCACAATGGTAAAGATGATCAGATTGGGTACATAAAGATTGGGAGACTGGGTAGCAAAAGATACAGATAAACAAGATTTATAAACACTGTACAACAGATTGGCAGCACATATAAGAAAACAGCAATGATCACAATGGTAAAGATGTTCAAATTGGGAACATAAAGGTTGGGAGATTGGGTAGCAATTGATACAGTGCAATTTTAAGGCAAAAAGTGAAAAACTATGAAGATGAAATTAGGTACTTTTTAGTATTGATTTTGAATGATGTAAAAGTTGGACAGCTTTTCAATTCAGTAGGGAGTGAGTTCCATAAACTGGGTCCCTTTATTTGCATAGAGTGTTTACACAGATTAAGTTTAACTCTGGGGATATCAAAGAGATATATCTTTCTGGTGTGGTGATAATGGGTCCTATTACATCTGTCCAGGAAGAGTTTCAGACAAGGATTTGCATTTAAGAACAGGGTTTTGTAAATGTAGTTGACACAAGAGAATTTGTGGAGTGAGATTATGTTTAGCATGTTTAGGGAGTTAAACAAGGGGGCTGTGTGTTGTCCGAAAGCAGAATTTGATATTATTCTGATAGCAGATTTTTGCTGGGTGATGATGGACTTGAGGTGGTTTGCAGTGGTTGAACCCCATGCACAGATACCATAGTTGAGATAGGGATAGATTAGTGCATAATATAGAGAGATGAGAGCAGAGTTAGGAACATAATATCTGATTTTGGAGAGTATACCAACTGTTTTAGAGACTTTCTTAGTTATGTGTTGTATGTGGGTACTGAAGTTGAGTCTCTTGTCTAGGAATATGCCAAGAAACTTTCCATCATTTTTATTGCTAATGTTTACATTGTCAATCTGAAGCTGAATTGCATTTGTAGATTTGCTTCCAAATAGGATGTAGTAGGTCTTTTCTATGTTAAGTGTTAGTTTGTTGGTTGACATCCATAAGTGGACTTTTTTTAGTTCATTATTAACAGCATCATTTAGTGTATGTGGGTTGGGGTTGGAGTAGATGAGGGTAGTATCATCAGCAAACAAAATAGGTTTCAGAATGTTAGAGACGTTAGGCAGATCATTGATGTATATAAGAAATAGAAGAGGTCCCAAGATGCTGCCCTGTGGCACTCCAACAGTTATTGGTAGAATGGGAGAGATTATATTATTGATGGCTACACATTGGTGTCTATCACTAAGATAGGATTGGATATAGTCCAGTGTATGGCCTCGGATTCCATAATGATGGAGTTTACATAAGAGGTAATCGTGATTAACAGTATCGAAGGCCTTTCTCAGGTCAATGAAGAGTCCTATTGGAAACTCATTTTTGTCAAGGGCTGAGTAAATTATATCAAAGAGACTAATAATTGCATCGTTGGTACTCTTTTGAGAGCGGAAGCCAAACTGACAGGGGCTAAGAATGTCGAATTTTACGAGATAGGAGTAGAGCTGTTTGTAGATAATTTTTTCAAATATTTTTGATAGTATGGGTAGGTTCGATATTGGTCTATAGTTGTTTATGTCTGACGGATTACCTCCTTTATGAACTGGCGTTACTCTTGCTTTTTTAAGGATATCAGGGAAGGTATGACACTCAAGGGATTTGTTGAACAGCAGAGCTATAGGTGGCGCAAGGGCATGGGGGGCACTCTTGTATACAATGGATGGGATTTCACTGATGTTCCCAGCTTTGGTTTTTTGTGAGTGTATGATGGACACAACATCTGACGGGCTGACTGGTGAGAGGAGAAGAGAGTTTGGATAGCTGCCTGAGAGATATGTGTTGATATGTGTCTGAGTCTGTGGGATTTCACTTGCAAGGTTAGCACCAATCGATGAAAAGAAGCTATTAAATTCATTCGCCATTACTAAGTCAGATGACAGTGTATGGCCATCCTTAGAGTGTGTTATCTGGTTGAGGGAGTGTTGTTTAGTTCCCAGGATGTTAGAGATGGTATTCCATGTGCTTTTCATGTTGCCTTTTGCTTCTTTGAATCTAGTCTCATAATATGAAAGTTTTGCTTTTCTTATGATACTGGTAAGCACTGATGAGTACCTTTTAACTACTTCCTTTGAAACTAGGCCACTCCTAAATTTCTTTTCATATTCATGTTTTTTGTTGATTGATTTAATTATGCCACTTGTGAGCCACGGGTTATTTTTTCTTTTATCAGTTACTTGTTTGGTAAGGAGGGGACAGTGAGTGTTGTAGAGGCTTAGAGTTTTGGAGAGAAAGAGGTTAGTTGATGAGTTTATATCCTGTGAATTATTAAATTCAGATTCCCAGTTAATATTGTGAAGTGCATTAGAGATTGTCTAAAGCTGATTCACTATGTAGCCTGAATGAAAGTTTTTTGGTTTCTGGTGGTGATGTGTCAATGTTTGCTATGAGGAAAGTAGGATAGTGGTCAGTTGTTCTGTCATAAATTACCCCAGATGTAAGGGGAGCTGTTATATTAGTCCATAGTTGATCCAGGGTAGTGGCAGATGTTTGAGTGACTCGGGTGGGCTTGGTGATTGTGGGGATTAGCATACAGGAGTGCATGCTGTTACGGAAATAGTCAACTTGAGGGTTGTTTTGAAGACCCAGGTCAATATTGAAATCACCTCCCAGAATGATGTGATTTTTGTTGAGATTGTTATTTATGATAAGATTCCTTACATTGTCAGAGAATAAAGCTATGTTGGTATTAGGAAATCTATAGATGGCACCGATTATCAGGGAGGATTTAAGGGATTTACTGGAGAACTTGGCAAAGGTATATTCACAATAGTCGTCTCTATCACTAATGACACTATTGCAAATGAAGGTATCTTTGTACCTGTAATATATTGCTGTACCGCCACCTTTTTTATTTTATTAGGCCTGCAGTTATGAATGGCTTTATAACCAGCTAAATTGTAGAGTTGGGTATAGTCATTACTTAGCCAAGTTTCTGTTAAAATGATGAAAGATAATTTAGTACCTAGTGCTGTAAGTAGTGCATTTATATCATCAAAATGTTTACCAAGTGACCTAACATTTTGGTTGTAAACTGATAAGCAGGTGCTATTTAGGAGTTTTTTTTTGCAAGATTTGCTGTGTAATACCTGCAATAATGATGATCAATGTGCTGATTTGTGTGGATATGGGACAGAAGATTTCGATCAGGATCAATATCAGTAAGCATATAGATAAGATAATGTCACGATACAAATAAGATAAGCAATTACAGGAACAGATGAAAACTAAATCTGCTGTAAAATAGAAAGTAATTATAGCAAAACACAACAATATAATAATATAACAATACAATAAGAGCTTACAAAGTATTGAGTCTGCTAAAATTAGAGAATAATTATGGTAAAACACAACAATAAATGCAAGTAAACAAAAGAATTGAAACAATTAGAGGTAGAATAAAGGTCACTAGATAGCCATGGAGGATGCACAAGTTTGGCGGAGAGAACAAAAAATCAGTAGAGACTGTCAAGATGAATTTATAAAAAAAATTTGACAAATGATAATTGTAAAGTAAGATAATCTTAAAGATAATAAATTTTATTTAGCTTAGTTTTAACCTATAAATAGTATGAACTTAATTAAAAGAACAAAATGAGATCAATAATTGATTTCAATAAATGACATAGATCAATACAATTAAATTTAAAATTTAAATGGAGTAGGGTAAGATTAGATTTAAGAGTAAAATTTTACAATGAAACTGAGGTAGATGCTTGCATAAGTGCATGGAGACTTGACGGATTATTTAGGAAATTATATGAATGAGAGAACATTAGGTAAATGGTAAGGCAGAGACAGCACCTTGGACAAAGTTAGATTAAGTTAGGTTAGGCTCAGGCACTGAAAGAGTTATTTTAAGTACTGGCATTGGTCGGGTTATCACACGTTGACCCAGTCAACCCAACATCAACAACATCCATCACCACCTCTTCCATGTAAATAACTATGCTTCATCAACATCGATGATCAACATAGGCGGATCAGGACTTCTCTTATTGGTGTGTAAAAACAAGGTAAGGTAATTATCAAAAGAAGGCACCAAACCGGGAAGGCTATGTAGCACCATCAAAGTGCGAAATAATCAGAGGGCGCTAAATATCACCAAGAATGCCAATACAAGAACAAAAACGCATGAGGCGAACGATATCAAAAGTATCCGATTCACCTAGAATTCTATCGAGGGACAAGTGACTGTGGGGACGGTCGGAAAGCAAGACACACACTCGTCCTGGAAGTCAGGACATTCAACAAGTATATGCACAACTGTAAGAGGGACAACGCAATTCGGACAATAAGGAGCAGGGCGGCGCTCCATTAAGTGACCGTGGGTTAAGCGGGTATGACCAACCCACAGCTGTGCCAAAGCAGTTTCCTACTGCCGGTTACGGTGGTAAGAGGAAGGCTGAGTAAAAACAAAATATTGTAGCATTTACGCTATGAACCTGTCGATTTCGTCCCACCTAGAGTTTTTTGTACATTCTTTTGATAATATATTTTTTACATTTCTAGTTTATTTTTTCCCTCAATTTCTCATTTACGAACTTGCATGATAACCGACGGGTCTTGTCCCCAAGGGGTTTGGAAACCAAGTATACATACATACACACACACACATTATTTATATATATATATATATATATATATATATATATATATATATATATATATATATATATATATATATATATATATATATATATATATATATATATATTAGTATATATATATATATTAGTATATTTTGGTAGCAGTCTTTCCTGTAGACATATATTATTAAATATGACCGAAAAAGTAAGATTAATAATTCTAACACGAATTTTCTCGATCTTTCTTATGTCTCTTTTCACTGTTGATGGTAATTGAAAAATCAATTCTCCAAAATTCATTTTTATTTCTAGTCTGACGCGACACTTGAGCACGTTTCGTAAAACTTATTACATTTTCAAAGACTTTAGTTTACACACACAAACAGAACAATAACTGAATAGAGCTTAAACATCTTCGATTTTTTATACCTGCATTTGGGTGAGGTGATATGTTACAACAGTTTTGGATGAGGTGAAAACAAACTTTCAACACAAGCCAGAACACGAAACAATGGGTATTGAAGGTAAGAATGGAAGTAATTGCAGAGGGCCTATTGGCCCATATTTCTTGATGCTTCTATATTGGAGCGGAGTCTTGAAGTGGGTAGAATATAGTTGTGCATTAATTGGCTGTTGATTGCTGGTGTTGACTTCTTGATGTGTAGTGCCTCGCAGATGTCAAGCCGCCTGCTATCGCTGTATCTATTGATGATTTCTGTGTAGTTTGCTAAGATTTCTCTGGTGATGGTTTGGTTGTGGGAAGAGATTATATGTTCCTTAATGGAGCCCTGTTGCTTATGCATCGTTAAACGCCTGGAAAGAGATGTTGTTGTCTTGCCTATATACTGAGTTTTTTGAGGCTTACAGTCCCCAAGAGGACATTTGAAGGCATAGACGACGTTGGTCTCTTTTAAAGCGTTCTGCTTTGTGTCTGGAGAAAGCAGAACGCTTTAAAAGAGACCAACGTCGTCTATGCCTTCAAATGTCCTCTTGGGGACTGTAAGCCTCAAAAAAACTCAGTATATAGGCAAGACAACAACATTTCTTTCCAGGCGTTTAACGATGCATAAGCAACAGGGCTCCATTAAGGAACATATAATCTCTTCCCACAACCAAACCATCACCTGAGAAATCTTAGCAAACTACACAGAAATCATCGATAGATACAGCGATAGCAGGCGGCTTGACATCTGCGAGGCACTACACATCAAGAAGTCAACACCAGCAATCAACAGCCAATTAATGCACAACTATATTCTACCCACTTCAAGACTCCGCTCCAATATAGAAGCATCAAGAAATATGGACCAATAGGCTTTCTACAATTACTTCCATTCAATACCCATTGTTTCGTGTTCTGTCTTGTGTTTGAATTTAATACCCATTCAATTCCCATTGTTTCGTGTTCTGTCTTGTGTTTGAATTTAATACCCATTCAATACCCATTGTTGAAAGTTTGTTTTCACCTCATCCACCTCACCCAAATGTAGATATAAACTCGAAGATATGTAAGCTCTATTCAGTTTCAGTTGTGTGTTTGTAAACTAAAGTCTTTGAAAATGTAATAAGTTTTACGAAACGCGCTCAAGTGTCGCATCAGACTAGAAATAAAAATGAATTTTGGAGAATTGATCTTTGAACATCAACAGTGAAAAGAAACATAAGAAAGATAGAGAAAATTCGTGTTAGAATTATTAATCTAACTTTTTCGGTCATATTTAATAATATATATATATATATATATATATATATATATATATATATATATATATATATATGTCGTACCTAGTAGCCAGAACGCACTTCTCAGCCTATTATGCAAGGCCCGATTTGCCTAATAAGCCAAGTTTTCATGAATTAATGGTTTTTCGTCTACCTAACCTACCTAACCTAACCTAACCTAACTTTTTCCGCTACCTAACCTAACCTAACCTATAAAGATAGGTTAGGTTAGGTTAGGTAGGGTTGGTTAGGTTCGGTCATATATCTACGTTAATTTTAACTCCAATAAAAAAAAATTGACCTCATACATAATGAAATGGGTAGCTTTATCATTTCATAAGAAAAAAATTAGAAAAAATATATTAATTCAGGAAAACTTGGCTTATTAGGCAAATCGCGCCTTGAATAGTAGGCTGAGAAGTGAGTTCTGGCTACTAGGTACGACATATATATATATATATATATATATATATATATATATATATATATATATATATATATATATATATATATGCCTAAACCTTATAAATGCACATAATACCAATTTTGCTTGTAAATATATACAGGTAAACAACATTCATTTGCTGCTGTTAAAAATTTGATGGCTCCTAGTATGGCTGTCCTGCACGTCCAGACACTTGATGGTGATGTGCCAGACATGGTCCTCGGCTGTTTATGAAGGTTCTAGAAGGAAAGTGAGGGACTCAAGATTTTTTTGTCAATATGGGGAATAGTTACTGGAAGCCTGAGGAGGCAAATGGGAGCCCCGTGTAAGGGCAGAACTGTGAAATCTTTTGCAGTACCCTAATACCTGATGTGCAGTTTGAGCATATTTAGGCAGCCGTCACGCGATGAGACGCACAGTCGAAGAGTTACACATGTTGTGGAGAGTTATCCCTTTGACTGCATTTACCTCTAATTGAACTTTTTTTTTTTCATTACCTCTAATTGAATTTCTTTTCATTTATCTCTAATTGAACTTCTTTTCATTTAAATCTCAGAGGAACAAAAATATTTATTTGTGTGTAAGAAACAGCACTGACATGAATAGGTAATAATAATTTATTTACAAAGTAAAATTTGTTATGCCACATACAAAATTATGATACTCTATATTAACTACTGTACATCAACAAACATTTATATATACATATATATATTAAAAGATGAACAAAAGTAACAAACAAATCAAGTATTTTACAATGATAATGAAGGTATGATAATGTGATACTGTACAGTATCCACTCAATATAATGAACTATTAGGGCTCTATCCAGATCGTTAAATGAGAGGTTCTGGTAAATCCAGAGTTGTTGAAATGTCGGTAATATTTCAATTAAAATTCAAGCCCTTAAAATATGTTTTTCTTTGCAAAAAAACAGTGTTGAATGTAATGAAACACCAGTTTCTGGGTGAGAGCCAGAAGCTCCCCAGAGCTATACCGGGCTGATGTGTATATATTAGACCATGGCAACAGTCAATGAATGGAGTTCTAGGCCTACCGGGGACCACAAGCCAGAACCTACCCGCAAAACACACACCGAAACTACGACGTTGGTACAACGTTCGAACAAGTTTTAACACCTCCTAACCAGTTATAACAACCAATATAGGAAGTTGTGACAACGTTCTAATACGTCAAAAACATGTTAAGCCAAGATGTAACAACTTTATTACAAGTTGTAACAAGCAGAAATTAGAGACAGTTTCGGTTTGTGTTTCTAGGGTAGCCCCCTCAGAGAGGCACGAGGAGCAATGGCCTATAGAAACCCACATGTAGTTGGGAGCAGTCAATGTCTGCCATCTACCAGGTCAGGCTCCCAGAAAGATAGGAATCCCAAAACAAACTACAGCTGGTTAAACATTGCAAATCGAAAGCTGAACAAGCAAACAGAACTCCCCAATCAGAAAACAGGCAAACAAGCACGTCGTCACCACAGCCGCCGTGTCGCTGTCTGTGCAGCTCCCCCCTTCCCAGGAAGAGGAAGGGGACCAAACCTTTTGTGCCAGCTACCCAATTCCTGTTCAGAGGTTGAATATAATATTATTTATATATATATATATATATATATGTCGTACCTAGTAGCCAGAACGCACTTCTCTGCCTAATATGCAAGGCCCGATTTGCTTAATAAGCCAAGTTTTCCTGAATTAATATATTTTCTCTAATTTTTTTCTTATGAAATGATAAAGCTACCCATTTCATTATGTATGAGGTCAATTTTATTTTATTGGAGTTAAAATTAACGTAGGTATATGACCGAACCTAACCAACCCTACCTAACCTAACCTAACCTATCTTTATAGGTTAGGTTAGGTTAGGTAGCCGAAAAAGTTAGGTTAGGTTAGGTTAGGTAGGTTAGGTAGTCGAAAAAACATTAATTCATGAAAACTAGGCTTATTAGGCAAATCGGGCCTTGCATAGTAGGCTGAGAAGTGCGTTCTGGCTACTAGGTACGACATATATATATATATATATATATATATATATATATATACATACAGTACAACCTCGATTCAACGTACTATATGGGACCACCCCCAGTTCGTTGGAGCGTTGGATTCGTTGCAAGAGGTGACCTTCAAGAGGCGTTTGCGTCAGTGTCTTTTTTTTTTCTTGTACACAATAAAAATGCATTGTATCATATTACTTACTGTACCTATATTTTACTACTCTACTAAAAATTCTGTAATTCATGTATTTACCTTATTGTTGGAGTTATGTCCATCTTGAAGTTTTGTGAAGTTGTGAATGCTCTACAGTAAATAGGTACTGCAGTGCATTAAGCCGTTGGTACTGTATTATTAAAAGTGGTTTTGCTGTATGTTGAGTACTACAATACAGTTCTTGAAAACTATTGTACATTAGAATTATTGCAACTTTAATTTTAACACTATGTACACACTTGAATTTAACACTTATTCTAATTGTTCACTTCACACACGATGTTTTTAGATGTTTGCATCAGCTTTGCTGGTGCTCGCTGCTGCTGTGTTGGCTTCAGCTGCTTTTGTGCTGGTGCTGGGTACAGCTGTGCTGGTGCTGGGTACGGCTGTGCTGGTGCTGGGTACGGCTGTGCTGGTGCTGGGTACGGCTGTGCTGGTGCTGGGTACGGCTGTGCTGGTGCTGGGTACGGCTGTTCTCGTGCTGGGTACGGCTGTGCTGGTGCTGGGTACGGCTGTGCTGGTGCTGGGTACGGCTGTGCTGGTGCTGGGTACGGCTGTGCTGGTGCTGGGTACGGCTGTGCTGGTGCTGGGTACAGCTGTGCTGGTGCTGGGTACGGCTGTGCTGGTGCTGGGTACGGCTGTGCTGGTGCTGGGAACGTCAACAGTGCCAGTAACATTTTGTATAATCTCATCATCTGTTAAATGACCATTGATTAAATGATTTATTAATTTTATTATTTCGAAGCCGTAGTCACTGAACTGTGGCGACGAATTGAAACGAGAAACGCATGGTGTGTACAGGGATTAGACCCGTCCACTCGCTCACGCTGGAGTTGTTCCAATAACAAATAATTTCTCAAATAGCAGATGTCTATCATATTACAGTATATTTTCGGTTTTATTTAGTTTAGTTTAATTAGGATAATAAAAAGCTATTAAAGCATTGGTTTTAGAAATGATTTATTAGTCTGAAACTTTCAAAGTCATGGGTCACTGAACTATAACGACACAGACGAAGGAAAACCAAGTGAGGTTTACAGAACAGTATTCCCTTATCTGTCCACCCTCACTCACCTTGTTTTATCACAGAAAATGTCTATAAGGAGATTTTACGACATGTAGCTAGCTAATCACGCTTCAGCCTTTAAATTAATTTACAAAGATACGTCTGCCACAAATCAGTGGGAGGTTGGGAGGGAGGTGGGCAGGCAGAGCTTGTAAGGGAGAGGCAGGGAGGGAGGCAGGCACGGAGGGAGACAGGCACGGAGGGAGGCAGGCAGAGCTTGGGAGGGAGGCAGGGAAGGAGAGGATGGAGATGGATTGATGGTAGGATGGAGGGAGGGATGGAAGGATGGATGATTTGAGGGTGTGTGTGTGTGTATGGGCTGTAGGGGTGGGGGGGGGAGGTGTGTCGGTGGTGGTGAAGGGACCGACTCGCTGATAACCCTAACTCTGACCCAGTAAACTTTTTTTTTTTTAACTTGATTTGTTTCTTCAATTCTGGATGGATGGAGGGAGAAAAGGGATGGAGGGAGGGGATGGATGGATGGATGGAGGGAGGGAGGGGATGGATGGATGGATGGAGGGGGGATGGATGGATGGATGGAGGGAGGGGATGGATGGATGGATGGATGGATGGAGGGAGGTAGGGGATGGATGGAGGGGATGGATGGATGGATGGAGGGAGGGGATGGATGGAGGGAGGGGATGGATGGATGGATGGAGGGAGGGGATGGATGGATGGATGGATGGATGGATGGAGGGAGGGAGGGGATGGATGGAGGGGATGGATGGATGGAGGGGATGGATGGATGGAGGGAGGGGATGGATGGATGGATGGATGGATGGGATGGATGGATGGATGGATGGAGGGGATGGATGGATGGAGGGAGGGGATGGATGGATGGATGGAGGGAGGGGATGGATGGATGGATGGAGGGGATGGAGGGAGGGATGGTGGGAGGGAGGGGATGGATGGATGGATGGATGGATGGATGGATGGATGGATGGAGGGGATGGATGGATGGATGGAGGGGATGGATGGATGGAGGGAGGGGATGGATGGATGGATGGATGGATGGAGGGAGGGAGGGGATGGATGGATGGATGGAGGGGATGGATGGATGGATGGAGGGGATGGATGGATGGATGGAGGGGATGGATGGATGGATGGATGGAGGGGATGGATGGATGGATGGAGGGAGGGGATGAATGAATGGATGGATGGATGGATGGATGGATGGATGGAGGGGATGGATGGATGGATGGATGGAGGGGATGGATGGATGGATGGAGGGGACGGATGGATGGATGGAGGGGATGGATGGATGGATGGATGGATGGATGGAGGGGATGGATGGATGGATGGAGGGAGGGGATGGATGGATGGATGGATAGATGGAGGGAGGGGATGGATGGATGGAGGGGATGGATGGAGGGATGGAGGGAGGGGATGGATGGATGGAGAGAGAGAGAGAGAGACAGAGGGAGAGAGAGAGAGAAAGGGGGGGAGGGAGGGAGGGAGGGAGGGAGGGAGGGGGAGAGAGGGAGGGAGGGAGGGAGGGAGGGAGGGAGGGAGGGGGAGGGAGGGGGAGAGAGGGAGGGAGGGAGGGAGGGGGAGAGAGGGAGGGAGGGAGGGAGGGGGAGAGAGGGAGGGAGGGAGGGAGGGGGAGAGAGGGAGGGAGGGAGGGAGGGGGAGAGAGGGAGGGCGGGATGAAACAAGCATGGTGAGTGTACAGGGATTAGACCCGTCCACTCACGCTAGAGTTGTTCCAATAACATACAGTAATTTCTCAAAGAGCAGATGTCTATCATGTTACAGCATATTTTCGGTTTTATTTAGTTTAGTTTAATTAGTATAATAAAAAGCTATTAAAACACTGGTTTTAGAAATTATTTATTAATATGAAACTTTCAAAAGTCATGGGTCACTGAACTATGACGACACACAGACGAAAGTGAATGAAACCTCGCTGTAAAGTGAGGTTTACAGTATAGTATTCTCTTATCTGTCCACCCTCACTCATCTTGTTTCATCACAGAAAATGTCTATAAGGAGATTTTACCACATGTAGCTAGGTAATCACGCTTCATCCTTTAAATTAATGTACAAAGATACGTGTGCCCCAAATCAGTGAACGAAAATCATGGAAACTCAGTTGTTCACTTGTGTGGATCACTCTGGCTGGTGTTTGTGTGGACCATTTTGGCTGGTGTTTGTGTGGACCATTTTGGCTGGTGTTTGGTTCATATGGTTCACTTGTGTGATCCAACTTCTTATGAAGGAATTATTAATTGTAATCTGTGATAGAATGAGAAAGTTTTCCACCACTCTGTGAACTCTGTCCCAAAATCGTAAGCTTGTGGACCACTTGTGGTCCACATGTGTGGTCCATTTGTGTGGTCCACTTGTGTGATCCACTTGTGTGATCCAACTTGTCATATGAGAGAATTATTAATTGTAATCTGTTATAGAATGGGAAAGTTTTCCACCAGTCTGTGAACTCTGTCTGGACATCGTAAGCAAATCCGAACATCCCTCGCTTCGGCGAACCATTGTTCGTCGAACCGGGTGAGTAAATTCGGCCTGAAAAGTGTGCGAACTAGCCGGAGATTCGTTGAATCGGGGTACGTTGAATCGAGGTTGTACTGTATATATATAAAAGCCGACCGGAGGGAGGGAGGGAGGAATGGATGCCAGGGAGCCTCCGGGTCTCACCCAGAAAATGGAGTTTCATTACATTCAATGCTGGTTTTCTGTGGAGAGCTGGTACGGCTCCCTGGAGCTACCTAACCAAAGATAAAGGAAAAGAGAGACTTACCCGGGAAGTGGCCGCCACTCGCTTCTCAACTTGTAGTCGAAACAACTAGCTGCAACCTGTGACCCAAGGCTACACATGCCCGAGAAGAGCCAGGAACATTAACAAGGTACTGTGCGGCCAGTAGCCTGTCCGACACCCAAAAACCCAGTGTCCAAATGTCACCCCATTTACCAAAAATAGCAGCTAAACCCGCGATCTTACGAATGTTGCGGACACGGGGATAGACCATAGGCTGGCTGGACTGAATAATTCTGCGCGATATGAGGCAACAGTATTTGGTATAAGATGACGGTCCTGAAACAACTAAGAGAGAAAGGACAAAACAACCCGAACAGAAATCAAAGACACCCTAGGAAGAGACAAAAAGTGCCGAAAGGATCGCCACCGCCAGGAAGCTTCATACTGCCACCCGAGATGAAACCTGCAGGTGGGACAGCATCAATGAAGCCAACTGATCACCAGACAAGTGGTGATAAACTCAGGTCAAAAAGACCAGATGCGAAGATTGGCCACGTACCAGACCAGACTGATCTGCTGAATGAAGCGGAGCCACGGGAAGATCCTTGGGTTAGGACACTAAGCAAGCAGCGCCTGAAACCAAGGCTGGGCCAACCACCAAGGGGCCAACAGGACCACTATCCCCTGGTAAGTTTCCAAGCGAGCCAGGACCCAGAGCAACAACCGAACCGGGGAGAAGAGGTACAGGTATCCCGCCTTGACCAGTCCAGCTGAAAGGCATCGACGCAGATGGCCTCGCAGTCAGTGGAGGACGCCGCATATACTGGAAGATGCCTCGACCAGGCTGATGAGAAGAGGTACACCTCTGGGTGCCAACAGAGAGCCAGCAGAGCCAACGCTTGCAGAGTCAACTGAACGAGTCGGCGTCGGCCATCCATTCTGTGGACAGGGAAATGAACTGGGACCGGCAGTCCGCCAGGACGTTGGACACTCCCTGGATATGAACTGCCAGGAGAGCCAAACCACGAGAATTCAGCAGACAAGGCACTTGAAGCGCCCAACCACAAAGAGCCAAGGACCGCATCGAACCCCTGCGGTTCAGAAAATGTACCACCTGAGAGCAGTCCGAATGGAGCCGGATCATCGATTCACGAGCGATGTCAATGGACGATGTTTGGACGATGTCAAGCCACACCGCCGTGAACTCCTGCACTGTGCTGTGAGCCCGACGAAAGGATGAACCCCACTGACCCTGGCCGGACTGGTGAGCACTAGTTACAAAGCCCCAGCCGAGAGACGATACGTCCGTGAACACATCGAGCGAGGGTTCAGGTAAGCGCAAATGCACTGAAGCCCGAAAAACCAGAAGAGGAATGCGGCAACGCAGCAGCCGATGCAAGACATTAGGGTTCGAACCCAGCAATCGTGAGAGCGGCAGAATGGACGTCCCAGAAGGAACTAGAACAGCCGCTGAAGCCAGATCCGACCCGACAGGTAAACCAGTACGGCGAAGTTCAGACTTCCGCACAGCTGCTCAAACAACCAATGAGTGACCCAGGTGCCCCCCCAAAAACAGCTGAAGGCGGGACCGCAACTGTAGCTCGCCCAGAAAATGGGGTTTCATTACATTCAATGCTGTTTTTTTGTCTTAATGATGAAACATACAGTTAAATAAACTAATATATAGCTATTGTTGAAAAAACATAAAATGCTGTAATAATATAGTTGACAAATTGACTTACTGTACTTTTTTACAAAGATGAACATTAAGAAGCTGTGAAGATTATGTCATACTCTTCTGCACTTATTTTGTATTGCTCAGAATATTACAATACTGTTCATGACCGTATATACTATACAAGGATTCGACCATTCACTTGATAAAACTAGACAGTATGAACACTTGGCCATCACCTCACATTACACCAGTGAGGTGATTACAGTACTGCTAATTAACCTATGAATAATACATTGCACTATAATAAAAAATGTTGACTAACTGCTGTAACATACTTATACAATTGAAACTTATTTCTGTATTTACATTTGAATTAAAGTTAAATTGAAGAAAACAATTAAAATATAGTAATGTCCTTCAAAATTGCAGCTGGCCTTGCAAGTCCACAGTAAACAATGTGGACAAACGGCCCGACACGGCACCTTCACATTCACGAGAAAAAAACCTAGTGCTATATATGTACTATAAAAGGTATTTAATAAGAAAATATATTATTTTTTTCTTAATAACAATTGTTAACTAATATTTTCTTAATAATAATTTGTAATTTGTTTCATTAAACTGTATCATTTTAAATATATTTAAGATTTAATTATTAACTTGATGGTTGAGGTCGGTGGCTGCTTATCATGTGAGGACGCCACGTTGTCAAAAACCTAATGCAATACTGGCCTACGGTTTGATCAACCACCAGACTGGTATATGAGGCTTCAGATGTTGGTCTCCAAACTGACCGTTAGAACCGCAGAATGCTAAATTAAAGGTCCTTAAATGGATGCTGTAGTAAGATACTGTAATGAGCGAGTGGGCCAGTGGCAAGTGAGTTTTTGTGTAATTATCAAAGTGTAGTTCCTTCTTGCCTGTATTCTGATGGCTTTGGCATGCTCCACCTTCTCACTTGTGCCAACTACCACTCTCTCTTGGCAAAAAGATAACTTTCCAATATTTTTCCAGTACCTTTGTTTGCTTAGCTTGTATCTATGACCTCTTGTTCTTGAAGTTACAGGTTTCAAGAATTCCTTTGTCAATTCATTTTACTATTTGTACATAGTGATCATATTCCTTCTATTTTTAGTTTTGGCAAATTTAAGACTGTCAGCCTTTTCTTAGTATGATGTTTTTGCACCTTTGCCAGAGTATTAATGTGCTTCTTGAGGTATGGACACCATACAACCACTGTATAATCCCATTTTGGTCTCACACAAGTCGTGAACAGTTTCTTTTGGACGTATTTAAAAGTGATTCTGAAGTTGGAAAGCATAGCATAGGCGCCTTAGACAATGTCCTTTATGGCGTCATCTGGTGAAAGTTGCTGTCCACAACCATCCCCAGATCTCTTTCTTTGTCAGAGTTCTTTCAAGCCTTTCACATAATTTGCAGGTTGTGTAGCCTAATTTCTCCTATGCGACATTCTATAACATGGCATTTATTCATGATGAATTCCATCTGCCACGTGTTGCTCCATACACTTATTTTGTCCAGGTCGTCTTGAAGGGCATGACAATCATCTGAGTCTCTATCTTCCCTAGTAGCTTAGCATCATCAGCACACATGTTCATATTTTTTTTTTTTTTTTTTTTTTTTTTTTTTTTTGAGATATATACAAGAGTTGCTACATTCTTGTACAGCCACTAGTATGCGTAGCGTTTCGGGCAAGTCCTTAATCCTATGGTCCCTGGAATACGATCCCCTGCCGCGAAGAATCGTTTTTTCATCCAAGTACACATTTTACTGTTGCGTTAAACAGAGGCTACAGTTAAGGAATTGCGCCCAGTAAATCCTCCCCGGCCAGGATACGAACCCATGACATAGCGCTCGCGGAACGCCAGGCGAGTGTCTTACCACTACACCACGGAGACTGCTAATATAATACTGTATCCCCTTTAGTAGGTCGTTTATATAAACAATGGGATTACTGGTGCTAGAACTGAGCCTTGTAATACTCTATTAGAAACATTTCTCCAGTCTGATACAAAGCCTCTGATGACCCTCCTCATTTTTCTGCCAGAAATTTTTCATCCATGTCAGCAGTCTACCTGTCACCCATCCAGCATGATTCAGTTTCCAGAACAACCTCTTATGTGAGACTCTGACAAAAGCCTTTTTTTAGATCCAGATAAATGCAGTCAACCCAACTATCTCTTTCCTGTAAGATCTCTATGACTCTACCACTGAAACGACGTAGATTTGTTACACAGGATCTTTCAGTTCGAAATCTATACTGTCTCTCTGATATTTTGTCATTTGCTTTCAAGTATTGTAGCTATTTGATTTTGATTTTTTGTGTCTAGTTTTTTCACTATCACACTTGTCAACAATACAGGTCAATAATTAACCACTCAGGAGTGCTGCATTATAATATAACACACCCGTATTGCACCAGAACAAATTATTTACAAAATTTTGTTTTCACTTCTTATATTGTTAAAATGATCATGGGAAAATGATCAATGATCATTCTGACAATGGGAAACTAAAATAAAAATTTGTATGTGATATACTTTAGCTATGATGGAGCTAAGAAGTTGAGCAATTTATGGGTTTTGAGGGAGTAGGTACCCAGACACGCTCACCCCGTGGGGCGGCAGTTGACGTGAATATAATTCTGCATAATTATTTCATTGTCTCTCATTCGTTTGTTTTCTCTTTTTTTTTGGCTGTAATATTATTAAAAAGCGTGCAATTTGTTAATTTATATAGTTAAATGTGTGGAACATCGCTATGCTTAGAAATGTGGGGTTCATATATGATAACAAGTATATTATATAATATTCTAAGATCAATTAGTGTTCTTGCTGTTATTACGCTATATACACATGCTGTATGTCACTATCAAGATTTATATGCACCATAACAAACTAATAAGCAGTTCTGGTGGGTTATGGTGATGACATCAAAACACAGCACGGAGCCACAAGCAGACGACGCCAGCAGTCACATGATGCAAGACAATGCCTCCTATATCCTATACATCCCACTATGACTAGCTATAAAACTGCTGTTATTATCACATTCCTATCACAAAATCATGAAAATAAATCCATTTCCACATGGTTATATTGTGAAGGAACATGAGGTCGTCTCATGGTGCATAGAGGCAGGAAACAATGGCTGGGTGCTGTTTCTCTCTACCTCAGGCTGTGACTACCATAACCAGCATTGTGTTCACTGATATCTGAACGTTGTGCATAGTCTTCATCACAGTCAGTATCATCTATGATGCTATCAATGCAAAATAATTACAATTACCTATTTTATTCATCTTTATTAAGTGATGCTGAGGCCCCTAGTTTTACAGTGGTGCTGTGTGCAGCTCCTGCATGTGCCAGCCTTGGTCACTTTCTCAGTACTCAGGCTCTCACAGCCAGTACGGATGCTGACAGATTTTTTAAGATGGCGTCTGTTTACTGGTGTCCAGAGGAACAGCCCCGTATACCCATGGGAATTCTGAATCGTTCCCTACACCTAAAAGTGCCATATGATGAGCTGATTACCCCGATCAGGCACCTTAAGGCACTCTGCGCAGTGCAGTGGTTAAGTGGGTCTTCTCTGTTACCGGTTTTGAAGATTGGTACCATTTTTGCCTTTTTCCATATAAATACGAGGATTTATGTGCACAAAGAAGCCTGAAAGATCAACTGAAGTGGAATGCTCAACTCAGGTGTGCATTCATTCAGAACCCAAGGTGAAGCACCATCTGGGCCAACTCCTTTGTTTCTACCTAACTCATTGAGCAGTTTTTCTACTTCATCTCCAGACACTTCTATGTACTTTGTTGTTCCCTGAATCTGCATTGTCTGGTCCTCTGAATACCTCCTTTTGAATGAATACACTTTATAACTGTTCATTTAGTGTTTCAAACATTTCCTTTGCATTCTTTGTGGAACTGTTCCTTATTTTCAACCTCTAGATTTCACCCTTTATATTTGTCCACTATCCCGTTTTTCAAAGTTTCTTCCTGCCTCTTTCCTCACTGCCATGTAGTTGTTTCTTGTTTCTTTGTATTACTGATAGCTTTGAGGGTTAGGTCTCTTCCTATATCGATTTAATTCTTTTTTGTCTTTTGTTCTCTAAAATTATACCAAATCCGAGTTACAAAACTAGAAAGGAGGATTGGTTTAACGGAAATTGTGAGAGAGTCAGAGAACAAAAGTAATAAGTACTTACTTATTATTTTTGTTCTCTGACTCTCACAATTTCTGTTGAACGAATTCTCCTTTCTAGTTTTGTAACTCTGATTTGGTATAATTTTTTGGTACTTTCATCATATATATCTCAAAATTTAGCTTACTCATTTACTTCCTTGCCTAATTTCCCAGTGTTTGCTCTTAAAATCAAGTTTCCACTATTTCACTTTCTCCACTATCAGATAGATTATAATGCATTGTATATTTGACTTCCAATAGGACATTGTGGCTCTTACCCAAGGAATTAACCACTGCACTGCGCCTTTAGGCACTCGGAGAGTTGTGCTTTTTGTTTTTTAATTTGGCTATATTTTAATGTTTTTTAATGTTTTCATTACTATTTGTGTTTTGAAATGGAAATAGTTGACTTTGGAAACATTTTGACATTAAATTTACCTGAACATTTGTAAAAATAACAAAAATATGTCCTTGACAATTGCACCAAGACGTTTTTGCCGAAAATAGGTGAGCAGTGCAAGGGTTAAGGTACTCTTCTTTTTTTGTGAATATCAAATCCAGCACTGATGGAGCATCACCTACTCTAATTCTCACGGCCTTCTTAATGTGTTGATAGATGAAAGTTTCAAGGATGAGGTTTATGAATCAGCCAAACCAAATGTCCTCTGTTCTTGCTTTGTTGGCCTCCCAATCTATTAATTTCAAATATAAGTCACCAAGTACAAACAATCATGATTTATTATTATGTGCTCTTGCTATAATCTCTCTCATGATCACTATAAGGCCCTCTCTTTTGTCATCCAACTCTCTTTATTTGTCCTTGTGTTGCATGCCGGTGGACTGTAGGCTTTAATGATTATCAACTGATCATCCCGATTACAGATCTCCAGGGCCATTATGACGACTTCTTGTGGGTTGTCTGGAATTAACGCCCTTGCCTTCAGTTGGTCCTTTACCAGGACTGGAATGCCTTCATCTTTTCTAATTATTCTGTTATGTCTTCAAATTGAGTAGCCCCTCGGGAATACTACCCGATTTAGAATGTTATCTTGGAGATTCATCTTTACTAGTGTATTTAACACCAATACTTTTGGCCTCACCAATCTATGTTACAGTATATAAAATTTTTTGGAATAAGTTCTCTCTTCCTTTGCCCTTACTTATAACAATTTTATTGGCTTTTTGTTATTTACTATTTCACAGGTATTCTGATCCCTATTACCGTGTAGAAAAAAAATGTTTGTTTTCTTCGTTTTTACCTTAATTGAAATGTTTTGCTTCATTAAGGTTTCGCTTCAGCTTCTCTGTCTTCCTTTGAGAGATCTAGACTTAAAGACCATAGTTTCTCATCCTCATCATTTTGCAATTGTGCATGCGTAATTACCCGAGTGTAATTACAGTACCCAAGTGTAGTTACGGATTGAGAGCTACGTTTGTAGTGTCAAGTCTTCCCAGCACTCTTTGTCACATGACGTTTGAAACTACTGGCGGTTTTGGCCTCGGTGACAGTTTTGCTTAACTTGTTCCAGTTGTCTAACACTCTGCAAAAAGAGAACTTTCCAATATTTTTCTGACATCTTTGTTTCCATAGCTTCAATCTATGACCTCTTGTTCTTGAAGTTGCAGGATGCAAGACTACCTCTTTGTCAATTTTGACAATTCCTGTTACTATTTTGTGGGGAGTGATCATATCACCTCTTTTTCTTCTATCTTCTAGCTTTGGAATATTTAACACCTCTAGTCTTCTTTCCTCATAACTCTTGTTTTTCAGTTCTGAGAATCAGAACTGATTCGAAGTCTGCTCAGACAGCACGCTGGACACGTGATCCTGTGGTCCCGAGTTCGATCCCGGGCGCCGGCGAGAAATGATGGGCAGAGTTTTATTCACCCTGATGCCCCTTACCTAGCAGTAAATAGGTACCTGGGAGTTAGTGAGCTGTCACGGGCTGCTTCCTGAGGGTGGAGGCCTGGTCGAGGACCGGGCCGCGGGGACACTAAAAAGCCCCGAAATCATCTCAAGATAACCTCAAGAACCACTTTGTAGCATGTCATTGCACATTTTCCAGTTTATTGATATGCTTCTTGAGATATGGGCACTAAACAACTGCTGCATATTCCAATTTTAGTCTCACAGAAATCATGTGCATATGTGCATGCATGCAAACATGCACATATTATTTGTACCTAAGAATATTCATTTTATGTGTGTGTGTATTACTGCTACTACTGCTGCTGCTGCTGCTGTTGTTGTTGCTGCTGTTGCTGCTGTTGTTGTTGCTGCTGTTGTTGTTGCTGTTGTTGCTGATGCTGCTGCTGCTGTTGTGTGCGTTTGGCAAGAGCAGCTAGTTTTTGTTGAAGTTGTAACTGTGTAAAACTACTCAATGGCCCTGTCTTTTGTAGAGCCAACTGGAGCTGAAAAGTTTTAAGTGATGTTATGGAAATATAACATAAGAAACTGTAACTTCAGTATGAACACATCACAGTATGAATGACGTATGAACACACAAATTTCAAAGTAACTAACAAAATGAGTAGATCTTTTAATAATATATAACATCAATACTGTACTAATACAATTTCACTGGTGTTCAGTATACAATAAGTAAGAACTGTATGTAATGAAATGCCATTTTCTGTTGGGCCCTTGGTAGTTACTGTAGCTTGTGCTGTGGTGCAGTCAGGCTTTGAGACACGCATTGTGCTTCCCGAGACACATATTCACCTACACGAAGCCGCGACCAGAATTTGGCTCTTAAGTGAACCACGCTTCGGGTTCATAAAAAAACAGCGTTTAATGTAATGAAATGCTTTTTCTGGGCGAGACCCAGAGGCTCCCTGGAGCTTATCCAGGCTGATATGCTAATGTCAGACTTTGGCATCAGTCATGTGTACGGAGTTCTGTGGGCCTACTGGGGACCACAAGCCAGAACCTGGCTTGTGGTCCCCAAGGGACAGGGAACAGAACCTCGGAAGGGGCCGACGCCCAACAACTCGTATGGAGAGGGGGGAAAGAAAAACTCCACTCCTAGTAACCACAAGCCCCACTCAGAGGGGAAAACCTTGGAGGGGTCCAACGGGGCCTTAGTCAGCCCCTTTCCAGCACCAGGAACCCACACGGCAGGCCCCGTGGCCGAGCCATCCCTCCTAAGCCCCAGCCTCACAAAAAAAAGCTGGGGTAGCCGGAAAAGTACTAAAGAAGGGAGCCCACTGGCAGACTCATACAACACGGCTGGAGGAACAGGCTCGAATGCCTCTGTCGCTACCCCGGAAGGGGAATTCCCCGAGACCGCCCAAGTCTTAAGACCATCAAAGCCCCGCCATGACCCCACAGACGGTAAGGATCCGGATGCAGGGAGGAAGGGGAGGACCAGACTATACCACAACAGGGGAAAGACAAGGGAGCACGGACGGAAACAAACTTTAACCAACACCCCCAAGCCCCATCACACCAACCAAAACGGGACAGCCTCGGGGCTTCCGGGGAGCAAACAACCTAGCGCGTTGCCACACTAAACTAAACTAACTAAACGTTCAACGCCCGTGCTACCTGTCCCCGCATAGTCAACATAAGACTGGGTAACCGACTCACAAGCAAGCAACAAAACTCGTAGGACTCCGGGCCGAAGGTACCACCGACCCCACAGGCAGCAGACGGAGGCAAAGACAGTTAGTATCACCCTGAAACAAGGGGACAGAGCAAGCCTCGAACTCACACAAAGCAAGAGGGGATTCCGGGGTTACATCCATCAGACCCATGGGGATTCCCAGGGTCTTGAGGTGGAATTCACGCTCAAGGAAATCCAGGCAGGGTACTGTCAAGTACCCAAGTCAGGGTACTGCCCAAGTCTACCAAACAACTTTCTAACAACTGAACCCCCGGGATGTGTACACTCGTGGGGACCAAGCAGGGGGAACCACTGGAAGAAGGAGGAGGAGTATTCAGTATGTAGTGGGCAAGAACCAAGGCAGATCCCCCCACCAGGCAGACAAACAAAAAGAAAAAGAAAACCCCACAAGAGGACAGTGTCGGAAAATCCGACACCATTTAATAATCATACAGATAATAGCTGTATTACCAACAAGTTACCCATAGAAAACGTAACTTGTAGTGGAATTACCGTCTATAGAAAACGGGATATCATCACCACATACTATTATATTCTCCACCTATTATGGTGGGAATTATTCTTAAATACATTAGTCTTTGGACTTTACCATCATAAAAACATCTTATATAAATTAACTTTAGAGTAAACATTAAAGTAGAGTAAATGTGACCCTTCTATCACTTTCTGAAATCTGGACAATGTAAGCCAGGCGTCAGGGAGGAAGGAGGGCAGCCATTGTTGTTGATACTAGACCAGAGGCTCACACAGGAGCAAATTCGGCTCCTGTTAATTTTACTTGGACGAAGTGTTATGGAAACTAAAAGTGTACCATTATCAACACGCTGTCTACAAATTCAAGTTAAGTGTCTATCCGAAACCCGTTTATCATTCATTTATGGCCATTAATGTCAGGATATAGGGTGACCCGGTTAGATCACGAAATCGCCTCAAACTGAAGGTAATTAAGCCAGGTCTTTATTGTTCCATGTACAGTTTTATCTGATATAGCTTGTCATATATAGAATCTGGCTTTACAGCTAGCGCCCTTTTGACAGGTCAAGACGAGGAAGCAAGGCTTTGTGCATCAGTTACTGGGTGATGGAAGCTACCTCAAAGAGGATAATTTGGTGTCTACACCCTAGTTATACCTGGTGGACTAACCTGCTGTACTATAAGATAAGGAACCTTTTCAATGTATGTAGTCTATTACTGTAGTTTGATTGGCTGCATATATAAATTTAATAAATCCCCCTAATGTGTAGAGGATCGATTTGTGAGATTAAGAGATTATTGCAGAAATACAGTCCACTTATCATTATACAAATTGCTATCGAAGTATATAAATTAATGTAAATATAAATTCTATATATATTCATATAAATTAAATAAATATAAATATCACAGGTCGGTTCCCACATTATTTGGACCTTCGGAACCGGAATATTCGGTCCTTTGAACCCACATTTGGTCATCTTAGTACCGGATGAACCAGTGGATTCATTAAATAAACTAGTGTAGTGTGATTTAAACAAAGCCAGTCAAGACGGCGGCGTTGACTCGTGCGAGTTCACGAGCCCCGCTCAGTTCAGTTAAGCCTTAGTCAGCGGTTTCATGCACACCCACAGATTTGGTGGCGTGTTATTCTGTGAAATGACAGCGCTAATATAGAAGCCAGCCAAATTAGTGACTGTGTCGCGAGATTGTTCACGGATTTCGTGGTGTTACATTTCGCGAGAGATTATCTACGAATTTTGTGGAGTTTATTTCGCGAGGTCACTAATAATATTTAATACTTCTTGATAATATTAGAAGTTTCATAGAGGCTAATTAAGAGGCTATTATCAATAATTGTGTATATTATTTCTCCAAAATAGAGAATTATTTAATATATATTGCACTAGTGATCACAGTATAATATTTACTAATTGCCAACCCACAACAGGGTAGGATAAAACCATTGACTAGTTGAACTATTATCGTTCATCCTAGTCTCATTATTACCATAGTCAGTTGTACTATATTGATCAACCTAACACCATTAATGAATGGTCCAGACCCTATTTTGGGTGTAATTTTTATCAACTCGAGTTGAGTTGTATATATAATAATTTACTTATGATCATTACACCTTTGAGTGATTAATTAGTGTCAATTCCATCCTAGGGTGATATAGAAGAGCTAACCTAAAGGTACTTCCAGTGACACTGGTTTATCACTCAAATCATTAGTGTGTATGAGTGTATATATATAATGTGTATTAATTTTAAGTGCTAACCTCTAGTAGAGGTAGGATTATTGCCTAGCGAGTGCAGAATTTACCCTAGGCTACCATTAGAGCTTGTTCAGTATTATGAGCAGCCCAAGTACAAGCCCCACAAGGCTTCACCAACTAGCCAGTATGGATAATGCAGGGAGAATGAAAAGAACCCTTGCAGGTCTTAAAGGCCACTTAACAAGACAGATCAAGAAATGTGAAGATTTGTCACAACAATCTCAAGTTGATTATGCTGACCTGGAAAGCTATTATCAAGCAGCTGCAGGTAAATTTGAGCAAATCAAATGTCAAATAGCGACATATGTGGCTGAACTTGCCAACACCAATTTATCAGAAACAGAAATAGACGACATTATGGTTGATCTTGCGAATTATGAAGATCACACTCAGGCCACGTTACAGCCTTATGTCAAATTAATTGCCCAGAACAAGGCAACAGCAACAACAACAACAGTTGCATCTAATACGAGTCAAGCAGAAGCTCGACTCCCTCCAATTAATTTACCCACTTTCTCAGGAAAAGATGAGGAAGATTGGGACGAATTTTGGAACAAATTCGTTGACCTTGTAGACTCAAAACAATCTTTACCAAAGAGTAGTAAATTCTCTTATTTGCAAGGCCAATTATCAGGTGAGGCTAAAACAGTAGTATCCCATCTGAGATTAACTAATGACGGCTATGATCTGGCAGTAAAACTCCTGAAGGATAATTATGCTGATCCAGAAGTAAGAACATCACATTTAGTTCATGAGCTGTTGCATTTACCCCCACCGGAGGCTTCAGCTGATTCACTCCAAGTCTTCAAGCTGGAGGTAGAATCATTGATCAATGCCCTCAGCCTGACAGCAGATACAAACGGGGCTGAGTGGGTCTTGAAAATAATTGTCCAGGAGAAAATACCTAGGGACATATTGAGACAAATGAGTGCTCATTACAATAAAAGCATCTTATCCATGAATGAAATATCTGAAGGTTTAAAGTCAGTAGTTCATCAATTACGAACACATGACAAATTAAAACCACCAAGTAAACCCTCAGAAACCAATAATAGTAAACCACAGAGTACCAAAGGTACTCCAAATCAATCTAGACAATATAATTCAACACCAAAGTGGAACAGTAACAGTGTGGGCGTATATGCAGTGGGACCCTCCAAGCCTATAGTTACTGTGTCATCCAAGAACGTGACACCAAAGGGTACTGGAAGCTATGGAACATGTTTGTTCTGCAATGAGAAACATTCAATGTACCACTGCCCTAATTTTCCTGATAGTGACGCCCATGTTGAGCGACTCAAAGATTTGCAACATTGCACGAGGTGCCTCAGGAAACATAACATCAAGGACTGTGATACCCAATTACACACCTGTAATAGGTGTAACAAAGGTCAGCACCATGCAGCATTGTGCAGAGACACCAAAACAACGTCTCCAAACCCCAAGGTGGAAGATAGCATTCCCACCACAGTACAGTACTGCAAGGTGCAACAAACAAACAGTGTCCAATCGGCAAAGTCTAAAGGTAATACGACTTTGCCTACTGCCCAAATTACCATCCTGAATAAGAGGGCCAAGGTCCATACCCGTGGGTTGTTTGACCAAGGATCCCAGAGAACATATATCACTAAAAAGTTGGCAGATGAATTACAATTAAGGCCTGTAGCCCAGATGTCATTCAACATCTCAGGGTTTGTAACAGATGCAGGACCTCAAGTCTACCAGGTGGTACAACCATCAGTACGTTTAGGCAGGTACGTCTGTCGAGTACAAGCCATTGTGGTGGACAAAATACCAGTAGACCTACAAGTTCAAGGTCTGAGAGCAACAGCCAAATTCCTGAAAAATAGAGGAATAAAATTGGCAGATAATATTAAGTCTGATCACCTCACCGACTTCGGTCTCCTTGTAGGGACAGACTATTGTCATCGATTCATCGGTAGCCCTACTAAATATCAGGGTATAACCATGTTAAACTCTGCAGGAGGTAAATTACTCTCAGGCCCAGTATCAAGCCTGAGGAGACCTATGACTGCAGATAAACAATACCAGTAGAGATCTAAATTTGTCAGCTGATTATATTTCTCCAGTAGCATTATACTAAGGAGATTACAGCTGACTATAGTAACAGAGGTTGATGTTAGTATCATCATTTAAAGCTGGAGATGAGTTCATGAGGCCTCAGTGGCAAATCAGTGAACAGTAGCCTAAAACAGCTACAAGTCACTGCGACCAATGTCACTGAACCCACTGCAGTCTCAGAACCATACTTTACTTTAATGATGAGCTATTCAATCCTCTGAATCAATTAACTAAATTAAACCCCAATAAATCTGATGACTGATTTGATACATTTATTATTTAATCAAGATGTATTCCATGGGCCTCAGTGTTTATATATCAGTGACCAGTTACCTGAACAAACTTCAAGTTATATCTAATGTCACTGATCTCACTGCAGTCCCTGAATCATACTTGACTGTAGTACTTGATCACATTCAGTCTTCTGGGTTAAATAATATGTAATTAGGCTTGAATATTAGCCTTTCAAGAATTGACAGGGAAATGAAATTGCATTAGACTTCTAACCCCTGCAACTCTAGTACGGGACATCCGTCCTGTACGAACAGACACACAAATGTGTGATTACTAACTACTAACATCAAATTAATCAAATAATTCGAAGGAGGAGTATCGGTGTGCGTCTGTTCTAAAGAGGACTTCGACCCGTGAGCAGCCCCCTGGGGAATTATGTCGGAAAATCCGACACCATTTAATAATCATACAGATAATAGCTGTATTACCAACAAGTTACCCATAGAAAACGTAACTTGTAGTGGAATTACCGTCTATAGAAAACGGGATATCATCACCACATACTATTATATTCTCCACCTATTATGGTGGGAATTATTCTTAAATACATTAGTCTTTGGACTTTACCATCATAAAAACATCTTATATAAATTAACTTTAGAGTAAACATTAAAGTAGAGTAAATGTGACCCTTCTATCACTTTCTGAAATCTGGACAATGTAAGCCAGGCGTCAGGGAGGAAGGAGGGCAGCCATTGTTGTTGATACTAGACCAGAGGCTCACACAGGAGCAAATTCGGCTCCTGTTAATTTTACTTGGACGATGTGTTATGGAAACTAAAAGTGTACCATTATCAACACGCTGTCTACAAATTCAAGTTAAGTGTCTATCCGAAACCCGTTTATCATTCATTTATGGCCATTAATGTCAGGATATAGGGTGACCCGGTTAGATCACGAAATCGCCTCAAACTGAAGGTAATTAAGCCAGGTCTTTATTGTTCCATGTACAGTTTTCTCTGATATAGCTTGTCATATATAGAATCTGGCTTTACAGCTAGCGCCCTTTTGACAGGTCAAGACGAGGAAG
The DNA here is from genome assembly GCF_040958095.1 of Procambarus clarkii. NCBI lineage: Eukaryota > Metazoa > Arthropoda > Malacostraca > Decapoda > Cambaridae > Procambarus > Procambarus clarkii. The sequence continues at coordinate 9,608,400 of NC_091220.1, forward strand.
CAAGGCTTTGTGCATCAGTTACTGGGTGATGGAAGCTACCTCAAAGAGGATAATTTGGTGTCTACACCCTAGTTATACCTGGTGGACTAACCTGCTGTACTATAAGATAAGGAACCTTTTCAATGTATGTAGTCTATTACTGTAGTTTGATTGGCTGCATATATAAATTTAATAAATCCCCCTAATGTGTAGAGGATCGATTTGTGAGATTAAGAGATTATTGCAGAAATACAGTCCACTTATCATTATACAAATTGCTATCGAAGTATATAAATTAATGTAAATATAAATTCTATATATATTCATATAAATTAAATAAATATAAATCTCACAGGTCGGTTCCCACAGACAGCGTGCCCAGGCGGAACAGAGCCGGGCAATGATTGGTGAAACCAAGCTGCACAGTACCCTGCCCCTGCACTACCAGTGCAAACTGCCCCTTACCCTAAAGCGAACAAGGGAGATAGAACACCCTAGCACACAAAGGGCAGCCGAAAACCAAGCAGTAAACGGCCTAGCCGAGGCAGAACCTAAGGAACTTGTAGAAGGTGGCCTCCAAGCCCACCTTCAGTACTTATCAAGGCAGTACTTACTGGGCACCTAGGGAAGGAAACCCTAGGCACATGCAGCCCAAGTACTGGAGAATCACTCCCGGCTCACGCACCACCTAGAAGAGTCACCACACAATAGGTACAGAGCTGAAACAACCACTGGAGCCGGAGCACACGACAATTGCCTATAGCATCAGCCTCAGAACTGAAAGGTGGATAGCCAGTGTGGGAGGTTTGGGGCTCTGCCTTTTCCCTCCTGGGGAGGGGGGAGCTGTGCAGACAGCAGCGCGGTGACGTGTGATGTCATGCTCATTTGCTTGTTTCTTTTGGGGAGTTCTATCCACTTGTTCGGCTTTTGGTAGCATTTTTCACCAGAATAGGGGTTTGTTTTGGGACGCTTACCTTTCTGGGTGCCTGACCCAGAATGCTTCCAATCACACGAGGGTTTCTATAGACCATTGCTCCCTATGCGTCATCTGAGGGGGCCAGGTTCTGGCTTGTGGTCCCCGGTAGGCCCACATAACTCCATACACATGACTGATGCCAAGGCCTGACATTAGCATATCAGCCTGGATAAGCTCCGTAAGCCGAAGGGGCTTCCTCCAGATAAAAAACCAAAAGAAGAAAACCATCGCCTGAATAAAATAAATTCTGGGGTAAACTAAGGAAACAACTGATACCAAAGGTGAATAATACTGTACAAACCTTGATGTTCCCAACTCCCTCCAGTTGACAGCCCAGGTCACCCCACCTCCAAACCAGCCACCCACCTCACTCACAAGTTGCCAGTACTAAACCCAAAACACCCTACAGGTGAGAAGGATTATTAATACTTTTGTGTTCCAATGATGTTAAAAGGCATCAGTGGTACTCAGACAGTAAATGTTCCAATGACATTAAAACACATCATCCGATTGATAACTCTTCACTTTTCAGTCCCTGAGCTATTCTATTTGCATTAGCCAGTCGGAAAACACATGAAAATCGTCATTACTGTGATAACAGAATGTTCATTTAGGACATGAGTGGACCAATCAGAGCACTCCCAGCTCACCCATGAGGTTCTGCTCGAGAGAAACATTTGTAAATTCATCACTATTGCTCTTATAAATATCTCTTTTCTGGGGGGAGCCCCTACGGCTCCCCGGAGCTATCCATGGCTGATATGGAAACCCTAACTATTTTGCATCAGTCAATGTGGGTGGAGTTCTAGGCCTACCGGGGACCACGAGCCAGAACCTGGCCCCCTCAGAGAGACACGGGGAGCAATGGCCCATAGAAATGCACATGTGATTTGGAGCATTCTATATCTGCCATCGACCGAGACAGGCACCCAGAAAGGTAAGCGCCACAAAACAAACCCCTATTCTGGTTAACAACAAAAATCGACAAATGAGTGGACAGAACTCCCCCAGGAAAACGAACTAACAAGCATGATGTCACATGAGCCGCGCCGCATGTCTGCGCAGCTCCCCCCTCCCCGGGAGGGGGAAGGGGGAGCCCCAGACCCCTGCGCTAGCGATGCCCGCCTCAGTTCCTCGGCTGATGGGATAATGCACGGTCGTGTGGCTCCAGCTCCGGTCTTGTCTCAGTGCTGTGACTTGTTTGCAGTGCTGCTCTTACGGTGGTCGTGTGAGCTGGGAGTAGTATTCTCAGGTACTTGGGCTGCATGTGCTTAGGGTCACCTTCCCTGAGTGCCCTGTAAGTACCACCCTTGGGGCTTGGGGTTGCCTTCCACAAGTCACCTTGGGTCTACCTCTGTTGGCTATTCGCTGCTTGGCGTTTGGCCGCCCAGTGTGTTTGGGGGTTTTACTCCCTTGTTTACCTTGGGGTAAGTGGTAGTTATAGCACTGGTGGGGCGCAGGGTACTGCGTAGCTAGTTTTCACTTATGACAGCGGCCGGCTCTGTTCCCTCTGGGTACGTTGTCCACTTGTGTGGTTTTTCTTTTATATTTGTTTTTGCCTGGTAGGGGGGTCTGCCTTGTATTCCACACCCCCTTATATTAGGTTCGTTTGTGTGGTGGCCTGGTTGATACCTGGTACCTGGTTGATGGGGTTCTGGGAGTTCTTCTACTCCCCAAGCCCGGCCCGAGGCCAGGCTCGACTTGTGAGAGTTTGGTCCACCAGGCTGTTGCTTGGAGCGGCCCGCAGGGCCACGTACCCACCACAGCCCGGCTGATCCGGAACTTCTCTTAGAAAACCGTCCAGTTTTCTCTTGAAGATGTCCACGGTTGTTCCGGCAATATTTCTTATGCTCGCTGGGAGGACGTTGAACAACCGCGGACCCCTGATGTTTATACAGTGCTCTCTGATTGTGCCTATGGCACCTCTGCTCTTCACTGGTTCAATCTTGCATTTTCTTCCATATCGTTCACTCCAGTACGTTGTTATTTTACTGTGTAGATTTGGGACCTGACCCTCCAGTATTTTCCATGTGTATATTATTTGGTATCTCTCTCGTCTCCTTTCTAGAGAGTACATTTGGAGAGCTTTGAGACGATCCCAATAATTTAGGTGTTTTATCTCGTCTATGCGTGCCGTATATGTTCTCTGTATTCCCTCTATTTCAGCAATCTCTCCTGCTCTGAAGGGGGAAGTGAGTACTGAGCAGTACTCGAGACGGGACAGCACAAGTGACTTGAAGAGTACAACCATTGTGATGGGATCCCTGGATTTGAAAGTTCTCGTAATCCATCCGATCATTTTTCTGGCTCCGCTGCTTCGCCCTCACGGGTGGACACGTCCCGTGGGTTCAGCTTTAGCAGTTTGCTTGGTAGTTTGAGGAGCCGGTTAGCAGTGCCCTGCCTGGGATAACCCTTAGCAGACCCAGTCTAGGGGCCCTGGGAAACCCCCCGGGGGCTCTCAGGTCCAATAGTGGAGACCCTTGCGTCCCCTCTCGCTTTGTGCAAGTTGAGGGTTGCTCTATCCCTTTGTCTCAGGGTGACTCTCCTTGTTTTTGCCTCTGTCATGCTGCCTGTTCGGTCGGTGACACATTCGACCCCGAGTCCTGCGAGCTTGGTTGCTTGTTCGTGACTCCATTCACCCAGTCTGCTGATGAAATCCCGTGGGTGCAGGGAGCTCGCGCGTTGCGGGGTAGGATGTTGCAACGTGCTCAGGTTTGTCGCTTCCCCGGACGCCCCGATGCTGCCCCGCTTGTGTAGGGACCCAGACTTGGGGGTTTTGCTCGCTTCGGCCTTGGTTCTTCCACGCCCCCCCTTGTTTTTTCCCCTCCTGCTTCCGGCAGCTACGCATCTGCAGGCTTCGGGGTCGGGGCGGGGTTAGAGGTTCTGAGACTTGGGCAGTTTCGGGGGTTGCCCCGTCCGGGGTAGCTGCGGAGGCATTTGAGTCTGTTCCTCTGGCCGATGCTCCGGGGTCTGACCGGTGGGCCCCTTCTCTTCCAGCTCTCTCGGCTGCCCAGGCTTTTTCTTGTGGGGCCGGGGCTTTGGAGGTCGACTCGGCCCCGGGGCCTGGTATAGAGGCTCCTGGGGTTGGGAAGGAGCGGCCTTGGGGGCCGTGAGCTCCATTGCGCCCCGCCTGGATTTCCGTCCTTCTGAGCGGGGCTTACTGTTGCATGGAGTTGGGTTTTCTTTCCCCCCTCTGCGTACGATTTGGGCTTGGGTTCTGCTCCTCCCCAGGTTCGGTTCCGTCTTCCTGAAGTTTTCGGCTACCCGCATCTTTTCGCCTGCGGTGCGGTTGGCCTTTGCGGCTTACCTCCTGCATGTCCTGGAGTTTGCTTCCATACTGGTTCCTTCTGTTCTGGCCAGGTTGGGCTCCTTTGTAGATGTTTGGGCTCCTTTGTAGCCGTTTGGGTTCCTTGTAGCAGTTTGGGCTCCTTGCAGCCGTTTGGGCTCCTTGCAGCCGTTTGGGCTCCTTGCAGTCGTTTGGGCTCCTTTGTAGCCATTTGGGCTCCTTTGTAGCCGTTTGGGCTATTTGTAGCCGTTTGGGCTCCTTGCAGCCGTTTGGGCTCCTTGCAGCCGTTTGGGCTCCTTGCAGTCGTTTGGGCTCCTTGTCGCCGTTTGGGCTCCTTGTCGCCATTTTTGGGCTCCTTATAGCCGTTTTGGGCTCCTTGTAGCAGTTTGGGCTACTGTCGCCAGTTGGGCTGCTTGTCGCCGGTTGGGCTACTTCTTGCCTTGTTGGGCTCCATGTAGCCGGTTGGGCTACTGTCGCCAGTTGGGCTACTTCTCGCCTTGTTGGGCTACTTCTCGCCTTGTTGGGCTACTTCTCGCCTTGTTGGGCTACTTCGCGCCTGGTTGGGCTACTTCGCGCCTGGTTGGGCTACTTCTCGCCTGGTTGGGCTACTTCTCGCCTGGTTGGGCTACTTCTCGCCTGGTTGGGCTACTTCTCGCCTGGTTGGGCTACTTCTCGCCTGGTTGGGCTACTTCTCGCCTGGTTGGGCTACTTTGCTTTCGCGTCCTGCGCATGCGCCGTGGGAGTTTGTTTTGATTCAGGGCGGTGTGCACACGTGTTCTGCATCCATTTTCTCTTTTGGGGCGGTTGGTGTTGGCTTCACCTCTCGCTTTTTTCTTAATCCAATCCGTGCCCCGTTGCTTTGGGGGTGTTCTGGGGTGCCGCTGTGGGGAAGTCACGAGGTTTTTCCCTGCATTCTAGGGTGGGGAGCCTCCTTCGCTGCTCCCCTCCTCTCCAACATGGGCGCCCTGGCCGCCTCTGGCGGCAACGGACTCGAAAGCATGCGTCATGGCCCTTCAGCGCCTATGTTCTGCAGGCGAGTTGGTGCGGTTTGGCGTCTCCTTCGTCCAGACGCTGTTTTTGTTTTTTTGAAGTAGGAATGAGTGTACTGTACATACGTACTTGAGAACGTTGACCGTATCACCCGAGGTGCCTACTGCAGGGCTATTAGCCCATACAGGGCAGCTCTTGTTCTCTCCACCTGATTCCTTCCTCGGTTCACGGGTGTCTGCGGGTGGCATCTTGGCCCTTCCGAGGCGGCTCCTGCCTGTACTCCTCCTGCCCCTCTCCTATGCTTGTCTAACCTTGCTTGAGTTCGGGGCCCCGCCTCCACCTTGTTCCGCAGTGCAACGGTGGGGGTGCCTGTTCGGTGGTACGTTTTCCTGTGTCGAGGGTGTTTTGTGCTCGCCTCATTGTGCTTGCAGGATTGGGTTCTGGCTCTTTGGTTTCGCCTCTCCCCTGTTGTTTGCCTGTCGAGCGGATTCTGTGCTTCATGGGCGCTCTTGTCTCTGCTCTTGGGCTGTGTACGGGGTCAGCCCAAGTTGGGCTGCCTAATGTGTTCCTTCGCTTGCCTGTTACACTGCACACGTTTCTTCTACCGTCCCTGTGGCTCAGTTGGGTGCTCAGTTTCCGCCTGTGTCCCCTTGTGTGCCACTCGTGTACGATTTATCTATCTTCTCTGTCACTTCCTCGGGGAGTGTGGTGACGTTTTGCTGCGGTTTTGGTACTGCAGCTGCATGTCGGGGTTGGTTGTGGCATTATGTTCGGCCCTTCCGTGCTCCCTCTGGGGCTCTCCTTCCTTGCCGGTCTTGCTGTGCCGGGCCTGGTTTTTCCATGTTCCTTGGATTCTCTGTCTTGTCCTCGCCTCATTGTGCTGGCTGGGGATGAGCTTGGGGTCTTCGTCTCGCCCCTCGCCTATCCTCCGGTTTCGGTTCAAGTTCCAGAGCCTAGTGGGCTCCCTTCCTTAGTGTTTTTCATGGCTGCCCCGGGGTTTTTCTTGACGCTGGGGCTTTGAGGGGACAGCTCGGCCCCGGGGCTGGGGTGGGGCTAACGTGAGGGGCCTCAGGCCCCCTTTGGTCCCCGCCAGGGTATTTCTACCCCTCTGGGCGGGGCTTGCAGTTTGGTGGTGTGGGGTTTTTCCGTTCCCCCTCTCCGCATGTGCTTTGTGGGCATCGGCCCCTCCGTGGGCTCGGTTTCCTTGTCCATTGTTCCCGTTGTTTCCATCCTGTCGGTGGGTGCTTTTCTACGGTTTTCGCCCCTTTTTTCCGGGACAGGCCTTCTCCGTCATGTCCCCCTCTTCTTGGGGTTTCTGCATGACTTTTGGTCTCGGGTGCGACGGGGTTTTTGTGCCTTCATCCTTTGTGTTTGCTTCTTTTTGTTCTCGAAGGTTTGGGCCAGTTTTGCTGCTTCCTGTTTTCTGGTACGTCTGTCGTCATTCGGTTGAGCTTCCCTCCGGTCCTTTCTAGGGCTTGTGGGTCCTATTCCCGGCAGCTTCTGGGTGTTTGGCCTTCTTTTTCTTTTGTGCACATCTCTTCTCTTCGCGCTGTCTCGGCGCTACTCATTTTCCCGGGGGTGATTTTGCTCCTCTTAATGAGTCTTTTCGCTCCTGCCCTTCTGTGGGATGTTGGTGCGGGGCGGCTCCTTATGCGAGTTCCTTCCCTGTCGGCTGCACCTGTGGCGGTGGATTTGCACGCTTGTGGCATTTTGGTTTTGGTCCTGCGTTTTCTTTTCCCTCCTGGGGCTGTCATAGGATTGGCTTGCGGAGGATGTAGAGGCACTTGGGGCTGTTCCTGGGTCTGGCACCTTGGTTTCTGCTGCTAGCTTTTGGTATCGATATTCCTTCTGCGCCGTTTCGCAGGCTGTCTCGTGCGTTGTCTCACCTCCGGCCTGCTTATGCACTGCCTGTGCTGTCCTGGTCTTTGGACAGGGTGCTCTCCTGTCTTCCTTCTCCATGTTGGCTGTGGCTCCTTGGGGTCAGGTTTGCTTTGCCTCGGCTCTCTTTTTATGTTGGCATTGGCCTCTGGGGGTCGTGTGGCGGAGCTTCATGCTCTTCTCAAGCGCAGTGGTTTTTGGCTCCTATGGTCGTGGTCATAGGTTTCTTCGTCTGCGGCCGTTCTCCCTTTTTCTGGCGAATGATGTGCCTGCTGCTTTCCGGATGGGTCCTTGGGTTGTTGTCTCGACTTCGTGTTGAGGAGTGGTTCACCGACCGCCTCCTGGGTATGTCCCCTTGTTTTCTTAGGTAGTCTTTGATGAAGTAGCTCTGGGGAGCCGTAGGGGCTCCCCCAGAAAACCAGCGTTGAATGTAATGAAACGCCATTTTCTGGGTGAGTCCCAGAGGCTCCCCGGGACTCACCCTCCCGCCCTCTGGTCGGCGTTTTTTTTTTCGCGGTTTTGATATCCAGCCTCAGAACTGGGGCGGGGATCGCCGGTGCGGGGGTCTGGGGCTCCCCCTTTCCCCTCCCGGGGAAGGGGGAGCTGCGCAGACATGCGGCATGGCTCGTGTGACGTCATGCTTGTTAGTTCGTTTTCCTGGGCGAGTTCTGTCCCCTCGTTTGTCGATTTTTGTTGTTAACCAGAATAGGGGTTTGTTTTGTGGCGCTTACCTTTCTGGGTGCCTGTCCCGGTCGATGGCAGATATAGAATGCTCCAAATCACATGTGCATTTCTATGGGCCATTGCTCCCCGTGCCTCTCTGAATTCCAGTAAAGAGGTGCACCCTAAACTTGCACAGGCTGAGGTTGGTAGAAGGTTAGGACGCTGGGTGACCTGGGCTGCCACCTGGTGGTAGTCACACGCATCAAGCTTTATCTTGTTCACCCATCAAAACAATCAATTGCCTTATTTGCCTCTTAACTTATAGAATTATTTAGGCACAAGTTTGTCTTGCTTCACCTATCTTTTTGGTGGGTTTTCTTTGTTTTGCACTGGTCTCTCATCTGCAAGTTAACCTCACCTTGTAGATGGTACTAATTTCTAGTCCTTGTTCTTGGTAGGTCAGCGTGGGTCTTGGAAGCCTAACAAACTTCTCATGGCTTCAATACACCATAGCTCAAGCTACAAGGCACTCTTAAAGAGGCTTCCCAGAAAATTATCGTTATCTTCATATCAAAATAGTATTTCAACATTTCACCCATAGCTGTATTTTCAAGAGGCATTTGTTTCAACTCTTTTAAAAATGAAATATATTTAACATAAAATAACCCACAATGAATAAAATATATATCTATAAAAGAGAAATGGATATATGTATATCAACCCGTTCTCGCAAATTCGTAAAGTCAATATTGACTTATTAACTACGTGCATAGGTGATATACTAAACATAATAGATACCCCTAAAAAGATTCATAGAAAACACCGACCTTACCTAACCTTGTTAGTATCTTAAGATAATCATCTTATTGCTTCGTAATTACAATTATTACTTAACCTATACCTATTATAGGTTAGGTAATAATTGTAATTACGAAGCAATAAGATGCTTATCTTAACATACTAAGTAGGTTAGGTAAGGTCGGTGTTTTCTATGAATCTTTTTAAGGGTATCTATTATGTTAAGTATGTCACCTATGCACATATTTAATAAGTCAATATTGACTTATTAAATTTGCGAGAACGGGTTGATGTATATAGGGGCCACAACGTTAATATTGTTAAATTTAGACAAGTTACCTGTTGTTTAGCTGTTAGAGCCACAACTGATGGCTGGGAAGTAGTGGTGTGTGCTTCAGCTCCCGACACAACAGTGCCAGTACCCTAAAAAGAGTAAACATTATAAACATCATAGTAGAGTTATTATGGGAGTTCACTTTAGTAAACTGTAAAGGAAATTGCATGAAATAACACCTAACATTTAGTTGTGGTGTAATGAATATCTATTACCCAAAGAGTAATCCTTCAGGAAGTAGGTTGGCTGATATAGGTTGCTCATGGAAGCACTACTGATGAGTGAAAATGTTCTCTCACTGTCACCATTGATAAGTCTTTTCTTTTCTACTTCATACTCTTCCCCCCATTATCTCCTTAACCTTTAAACTGTGCAAATTGTATATATACGATTTTAGTATAAGTGGCAGAATGGGACACATCATATATACAGTATACATTTTGAAGTACCGTGTAAGAATTAAAAGTCCTGCCGGTATATGGGGTTCACAACAGCTTCCTCAGGACTCTAGTAAACAGACGCCATTTAAAAAAAAACAGCGCTCAATGTAATGAAATGCCATTTTCTGGGTGAGTCCCGGAGGCTCCCCGGAGCTATCCATGGCTGATATGAATACCCTAACTATTTTGCATCAGTCCATGTGGGTGGAGTTCTAGGCCTACTGGGGACCACGAGCCAGAACCTGGCCCCCTCACAGAGCCACGAGGAGCAATCACATAGAATGCATATGTGATTTGGAGCATTCTATATCTGACATCGACCAGGACAGGCATCCAGAAAGGTAAGCGCCACTAAACAAACCCCTATTCTGGTTAACAATGAAAATTGTCAAACAAGTGGACAGAACTTGTTTGCTCCACTTGTCAAACAAGTGGAGCAAACAAGCATGACGTCACACGAGCTGCGCCGCATGTCTGTGCAGCTCCCCCCACCCCGGGAGGGGGAAGGGGGAGCCCCAGACCCCCGCGCCGGCAATCCCCACCCCAGTTCTGAGGCTGGATATCAAAAACCACGAAAAACTGCTGAGCAGAGGGAGGGGGGGGGGGTTGCTGGGGAGCCTCAAAGACTCAGCCAGAAAATGGCATTTCATTACATTCAATGCTGGTTTTCTGGGAGGAAGCCCCTACGACTCCCCTGAGCTACTTTACCAAAGATAACAAAAGAAAAAGGGGGACTTACCCGGGAGGCGGTCAGTGCTCCACTCCTCAACTCGAAGTCAAGACAACAGGCTGCAACTGCAGACCCAAAGCAACACAGGCCCGACTGGGCCCAGGAGCGTTCACGAGGTAGAGTGCAACCAGGATCCTGTTCGACTGCCAAAAACCCCATGCCCGAATGTCAGCCCAAGACATACTGCCAAAGATGGCAGCAAGAGCAGCAAACTTACGAACGTCATGGGCACAGGGATAGACCGCAGGCTGGCTGGATTTAATTACTCTGTGGACAACCTGAGAGACCCGAACCCGCGAACAGGGAAGAAGGGAAACCGGATCAACTCAAAGTGCGTCCCCGGACACAGAAGCCATAGTGCGCAGATAACAGCGGAGGACCGCTGTTATCCTCACAACACATGATGAACCCCTGGCCTGACCAACCAAGCATCAACAACCCAAGGACCCCTTTGGAAGGCAGCAGTCTCATTCTTCGCCAGAAAAGGAGGAGATGGCTGTAGATGGACATACCTATGACCACGACCAAAAGAGCAAAAACCTCTGCGCAGGAGAAGAGCATGAAGCTCCGCCACGCGACCCCCCAGAGGTTAATGTCAACAGAAAAAGAGCCTTAGCAAAACAATCCTGAGCAGAAGGGGCCACAACAAACCAAGGAGAAGAAAGATAGGAGAGCACTCTGTCCAAAGACCAGGACAGCTCAGGCGGCGCATGAGCAGGCCGGAGGTGAAACAACGCACGAGACAGCTTGCGAAACGGTGCAGAAGTAACATCAATACCGAAAGCAAGCTGCAGCAGCTCCGCAGCACCGCACGATACGAGGCGACAGCATTAGGCATAAGATGACAGTCCTGGAACAACCAAAAGAGAAAAGACAACAACACCCAAATCGAAAGCGAAGAGCAACGACGAAGGGATAAAAAAAAACCAGAAGGATCGCCAGGAAACCTCATACTGTCGCTGAGAAGCCCGCAGGTGGGAAACCAGCAAGGAAGCCACCTGATCACCATAGAGATGGTGATAAACATGAGTCAAAAACACCAAACGCAAAGACTCTCGGAGAAGACTCGTCCATATAGGTCCAGGTTTACCAGGCCCTCCAGGTAAACCTGGACCACTGTCAATGCTTCGCGCCACTCAAACTTGCGGGTCCGACAGAACGAGTCCCAAGCATCCAATGAAAACAAGGGGCAGTCTGCAAGCCAGGATGACCTCGGAACTGCATAACGCACCCAGTAAGGACATGATGATCCAAACTTGAACGAAGAAAGATCCATTATGGAGGCGTACTCCGGGTCACACAGGAGGTAAGCCGCAATGGCAGACCGCACCTCAGGCGGCGAGATGCGGGAAGCTGAAAACCTCCGGAAAGACGGAATCGAAGAATCCACAGAAACACGGAACCGAACCCGGGAAGGAGCAGAACCCAAGTTCAAATCCTATGCAGAGGGGGAAAAAGAAAACCCCACTCCTTGCAAACAGTAAGACCCGCTCAGAAGGATGGAAAATTCAGGCAGGGTCCAATGGAGCCCAAGGCCCCAAGTCAGCTCCTCCCCAACCCCAAGAACCTCCACTCCAGGTCCCAGGGCCGAGTCGTCCTCCAAAGCCCCGGCCTCATAAGAAAAAGCTGGGCAGCCGAAAGAGCCGGAAGGTAAGGGGCCCACTGGTCAGACCCCGGAGCATCGGTAGGAGGAACTAACTCGAATTCCTCCGCAGCCACCCCGGGAGGGGCAACACCCGAGACTGCTCGAGTCTCAGAAACCTCTAAACCCCGCACCAACCCCGAAGCCCTCAGACGCTTAGGCCAGAAGCAGGGGGAGGGGGGGGGGGAGACTGAATGACCCACCAAAGGGGAAGAATGAGGGGGTGCAGACGGAATCAAGGCTGAAGCGACCAACACCCCCAAGTCCGAGTCCCAATAGGCAAAGCGGGGTAGCCTCGTGGCGTCTGGGGAAGCGACAACCCGAGCGCGTTGCAATAACCTAAACCTACCCTGCAAAGGGTGTGCTGCCTGCACCCGAAGAAAATCATCATCAGTCTAGGTGAATTGAGTCACGAACAAGCAACATAGCTAGCAGGACTCAGGGTCGAGTGTGTCACCGACCCAACAGGCAGCATGACGTAAGCAAAAACAACGTGTGTCGCCCTGAAACCAGGGGACAGAGCAACCCTCAAACTCGCACAAAGTGAGAGGGAATGCAAGGGTCTCCTCCATTGAACCCGAGAGCCCCTGCGGGGTTTTCCAGGGCCCCTAGACCCTGTGAGGGGGGCTAGGTTCTGGCTCATGGTCACGGTAGGCCTAGAACTCCCCCCACATCGACTGATGCAAAATAGTTAGGGTATCCATATCAGCCATGGATAGTGGCTGTAGGGGCTCCCCCCAGAAAAAATCGTGGGGTACCATTTCCGGGTATGAAGGCCTCAGTACTGAGTGAGCAACTAAGGCTGGTGCATGAAGCATGAACTCACAGCACTGCTGTTCAGCTTGTGATCACAGCATCGCCTGAAAATATCAAAATATATATGTATCTGCTATTATTTAGCGATGATAGTATTACAGAAGAGCCTGAGTGTGATAAAGACTGTGCACAATGTTCAGATATCAGTGAACACAATGATGTTCAAGATGGTCACAGTGCTAGCTACAGCACACTGCTATTGTTTGGTTCATCTAAGAATCTTGAAACAATTTATCATGTTCCTTTACAAAATAAACTTGGTGGAAAATTATTCATTTATAGGATTTAGTGACCAGCATTCTGATAATAGCCCATAGCAACAGCTGGACAGGGGGATGAAGGTACAGGAATCCCCACCTTGACCAGTCCTGCCGGAGAGCGTCTACTGCAAACGCCTCTCAATCGGGAAACAGCGCCACATATATTGGGAGGCGCCAGGACCAAGCCGACGCGAAGAGATCCACCTCCGGGCACCCGAACCTCCGACAAAGCCACAGGAAAGAGGCAGCATCGACCATCCACTCAGTCGAAAGAGAAATGATGAAGGAATGAAGTCCCTGGCGAGCAGACATGCAGACCGGCTGGGAGGCCAAACCAACCAGTCATCGAGGTAGGTCAAAATCCGAACCCCCTAGCAGAAGACGGGCCACCACGACCTGGATTCAGTGTGTGAACATGCGAGGTGTCATATTCAAGCCAAATGTAAGTCAACGAAAGCAATAAACCTGATGCCCGACCACGAAACCTAGCTAATCCCTGAACCCCAGTTAAATAGGAATGTGCCAATATGCATCCTTGAGGTCCAGAGATATTATCCAAGCACCCAGCTTGAGAAGAAGCCGGACATGGTACCAAGGAAGTCATCCGAAAAGAGAGGCAAAGAATCCAACGGTTCAGACGGGACAAGTCCAGAATGAACCGCAGATCCACAGTCCCGTTTCGGAACCGGAAACAAGCGGGAAATTCACTTAAGGGACGAAGTAATTTCAGACATGCCCAAGTGAACCAATTCCAAGATGACCTGACAGAGAGAGATGGGGAAGAAGCCTGCCCAGCCAGCCCCAAACTTCCTACCACAGAAAGAGGAAGAGGAAGAGGCCGGAAGAGACGATGCAAAAAGCCCACAAATCGTGGGACCAAGTGTGGGCAAACAGAGCAATCCCCCCCCTATCATCTCGCGAAAGGACCAATGCGACCTTCAAGAAGCTGACTTTCATGCAGAGCGACCACCGTACTGACCAGACACAGAGGGACCACGGTGGATGCACCGGCTCCGAAACTGGCACCAAAGACCCCCCCCCCCCTCCCAACCTACTGAAACCTGAGCCCTGGCACAACCCACCCCGGGAAGTGCAGGCACCTCCCCCTTTCCCCCTTGAGCACCAACAAATCTGAAACAGGGCAGCAACTGGCAGAAGCCACTGACAAAGACTGAGTAGCACAGTGCTCTGGAAATAACAGTGGACAGAACAGAGATGAAAACTGTAAAGCCAGGGCCCAAGCAGAATCTAAAGAGAAAGTGAGGATGGCCTGCCGACATGCAAGACGAGGGGCAAAAAACATAGAAACGGCTTCCCGAAGGATCGGAGCAAACAGCTTCAACAAGGCAGCCAAAGCCTTGGCAGCTGAAACCAGAATCCCGGCCGAAGGCTCCCACTCAATGCCTACACATCCTCTGAAAGTCAAAATGAGGACAGCTCGAGAAGACCGATGAAGCGCAAGATGGAAGCCAAATGACCACGAGTTCGATGGTCATTTGGACATTTTGCCAAAGCAGCCAAAAGAGTGGGGACCTGAGCATGTAACTGCTCCAGACCCATATCACGGGAAAGCACAGGGGCAAAGAGGCATGGATTGAGGAACCCCAATGAGCCCCCATAAGAACTCCTGCATAACCGAGGAAACCTCTCTCCACTCAAGTGTGCGGCTCCGGCATAACCCACGCCAAGTTCCCAAGGAAAAGAAAGGACAGTCTGCCAGCCAGGAAGACTCGATAACCTCATAATGCACCCAATATGGGGAAGAAGAACCAAACTCAAAGGAAGCCGGAGCCATTAACAAGGCGTAAACCGGGTCTTGCAGGAGGTATGCACCAAGGGCCTCCCAAACCGACACAGAGGAAATCTGAAAGGAAAGAAACCTCTGGTAGGATGTATCTGAGGAACCCAAAGGCACCTGGAAATGAACCCAGGAAGGGGGGGGGGGGGAGCCACACCCAACTCAAATTCATATAGAGAAGGAGAATACAAAAAACCCTTGGTCCAGCAACAACAGGACCTGCTCAGAAGGCACAAAGGCCCAGGCAGGATGAAAAGGAGCCCAAGCACTCCAAGAAGACTATCCCCGGGAACCCCCTACGCAGGTCCGGAGCACAGCCTATATCCTAGCCCACAACCCATGAAGAAAAGGCAGAGTCCAAGAGAAAAGCTTCAAAGAGAGGAGTCTGGTGGGCCGATTCCAAAGCCTCGGTGAAGAATTCGGGCTCAACCTCCGTCCCCGAGTCGGAAGGGACTACTCCTGAAGCCACTCGAGCCTCATCACAAGATAAACCCCACAACAGTGCCCATATCTTAAGCAGCACATCAACAAACTGGAAAAGATGCAAAGACATGCTACTAAGTGGCTCCCAGAACTGAACGACAAGAGCTACGAGGAGAGGTTAGAGGCATTAAATATGCCAAAACTAGAAGACAAGAAAAAGAGGTGATATGATCACTATGTACAAAATAGTAACTGGAATTGATAAAATCGATAGGGAAGATTTCCTGAGACCTGGAACTTCAAGAACAAGAGGTCATAGATTTAAACTAACTAAACAAAGATGCCAAAGAAATATGAGAAAATTCACTTTCACAAACAGAGTGGTAGACGGTTGGAACAAGTTAAGTAAGAAGGTGGTGGAGGCCAAGACTGTCAGTAGCTTCAAAGCGTTATATGACAAAGAGTGCTGGGAAGACTGGACACCACGAGTGTAGCTCTCATTCTGTAACTACACATAGGTAATTACCGGCCCGGAAACCCTCAGACGTTAGGAGCAGGAGGGAAGGGAAACAACAGGGCAAACAACACCTACCAGAGAAGGAAGAAAGAGCATGGACTGAACCAAGGTTAAAGTATCCAACCGGGCAACCAGCCTGGCCCGTTGCCACACACAAAACCTAGCATGCAATCAAGCCGCCGTCTGATCCCCCAACATTCTTAGATGAAGAATGGATAAATTGAATAACAAGTGGAGAACACGTCCCACAAGACTCAGGGTCATAGGTGTCACTGACCCAACAGGCAGCATAACAGACACAGGATGGATGATTGTTACCACCACAAGGTAAAGGCAATGAACACGCCTTGGCATCGCACAAGATGAGGCAGGGCTCGGATGACACGTACATGGTACCCCGGAGCCCTACAGGGATTTCCAGTGCCCGTAGGGTATGTTAGCCCTACAGGAAGCTCATTCACTGGGGCCAGCCTAGCTAGTAACCTCTGTCTGCTGCAGGCAAACTGGCAACCTGGGGTCGCCGTGAATCCTCGAGGCAACAGAGGAGGACTACCAAACACAACCTAGGCTAGCCTAATGGGAAGCTAGGCAGACCAACTCCACCAAGGAAGTGCGAATGTGCTTAAAAACAAAGAAACAAAATGCCCCCAAAGCAACATATGCAGACTAACTGATTCCCAGAGAGATTCCTCGGCTGCCATTGAATGCAATCTGCGCCGGCTGCAGTGTGCCCCACCCAGCACAAACCCACTCCCTACTTGGAGCAAAACGGAAAGTCCAAGACCCCCGGCGAACCCCAAGGGCGAGAACAACACCAAATGATCAAGGCCTCAAACGACCCAGGGAAGAAAACCCTGACCCACAAGAGAAGTACTTACTGGACACCTAAGGAAGGGAACCCTAGGCGCATGCAGCCCAGTATACTTGTAGGAACACCTAACCACCGCACAACACAGATTAAAAAGTCACAAACGCAAAGCCCGACAATAATTGAGGCCAGAGAGGACATGTGAACACCGGCACATCAGTCTACAAACTGGAGGTTGTGCGGCCAACTCACCTGAGAGGGGTCCCCCTCCACCCATTGGGTGAGGTGCTAACGAGTGGGCGTGCTAGTTAGATGATGTATTGCTTGTTTCATTGTTTTCTATTGGGGGCATTCTTTGGCTCTGTTGGGACGTAGGTTGCAATTTTAACCAGTTAAAGGTTTGTAATGGTTTGCCTACCTTTCTCCCCGGTTGATGGCAGACATGACAAACTCTAAATGTAGTGCTCATATGACCATTGCTCCCTGCACCTCTCTGAGGGGGGCTAGATTCTGGGTCGTGGCCCATGGAAGGTATTCAAACTCCAAGGACTGATGGCACCAAACTAATATGGCTACATGTCAGTTTGATAGCTTCAGGGAGCCCTGTTGGCTCCCCACAGAAAATGCCTCCAAATATACCATCACTAAGACTAGCCACAAAACTGTTTTATTATCACACTCCTGACACTAAATCCTGAATATGAATTTATTTCCACAAGGTTATATTCTACAGGAGCACGAGTACGTTTCATGGTATGTACATGCACGAAACAATGACTTAGTGCTGTGGCTGTCTGCCTCGTGCTGTGAACATCGTAACTAGCATTGTGTTCACTGATATCTGAACATTGTATATAGTCTTCCTTACAGTTAAAATCACCTATGACACTATCAAAACAAAATAGCCCCCTTTAGTTTACTTAGTTTATTTAACATCATTATGTGGTGGTGTGGCCTCTAGATGCACAGTGGTGGTGTGAGCTGCAGCTGCACGCTAGACCAGCCTCGGTCCCTTTCTCGGTACTCAGGCTCTCACAGCCCGGAGGGATGCAGATAATGTTTTTTTTTCAAGATGGCATCTGTTTACCGGAGCCCTGAAGAACAGGATATGATCCCTGTGCACTCGCATGCGTTTTATATATTATTTTATACTTAAAGACAACCCTGGTTGTAGAGTGCACCATAGATGAAACAACCCTGGTTGTTGTGCACACCATAGATGAAACAACCCTGGTTGTTGTGCACACCATAGATAACACAACCCTGGTTGTTGGGTGCACCATAGATAACACAACCCTGGTTGTTGGGTGCACCATAGATGACACAACCTAGGTTGTTGGGTGCACCATAGATAACACAACCCTGGTTGTTGGGTGCACCATAGATAACACAACCCTGGTTGTTGGGTGCACCATAGATAACACAACCCTGGTTGTTGGGTGCACCATAGATGACACAACCCTGGTTGTTGGGTTCACCATAGATGACACAACCCTGGTTGTTGGGTTCACCATAGATGACACAACCCTGGTTGTTGGGTGCACCATAGATGGAACAACCCTGGTTGTTGAGCAGTTGAAGGGTTAAACACATCTGGCGACCCTGCCCACCAGCTACTAAAAACTAGCCAAATCTATCAATCCTCTAACTGTTAGTTGAGGTCTGTGTGACGAAGAGAATTAATTTTGTGATATTTATGCTTTCTGAATGCTAATTAGCAATATGACAGGAACAGATCATTTTTTTGTGGACATATGAGGATAGGTAAAGAATATTGGTACGCCACATTTTTAGGGTTTATAGATATAATTACAGTATAGTATTTAAGCATCCAATAATGGTTATGTCAAATATAACATTATAGAGTACCTGTGTTGTCTGCAGTGCTACTTGTACTGTCTGCTGTGACAGCCCCCCACCAGCAGAGGAACCAACTGTTCCCCCACCACCGCCACCTCCACTCGTCCCGCCACGCACTGATGTAAACAGCTGCCCTCCAACACCTTGCACCTGTCGTGTTATTAACCACTCATTGTAATACACACTCACATTTATTGCATTTATTGACATACAATTCTTGAAAATTTACCCCCATGGTTTCTAACTATGGTCATATAAACCAATCACATGCTTTCACATAGTTTGGTTTCTAAATGGGTACAGCTAATTTTTTTTTGTTAATTTAAGCACTACATGCACTTAAGAGATGAGTTTATGATGATACTCAAATGAAGACTAAAGTCTTCCAAACCTGCAGAACTGGGATTGACGATGATGAGCCACCTTGCTGAGCAGATGACTTGGCTAACTGAGCTGCCAGTTGGGGAGAATTCAGCTGACCTGCAAGTTAAGAAATAAATGAAAGTACAGTGGGTCTGTGTTCCTAGAAATTCCCAAATTGTCTGACGGTATCAGTTGGGCACAAATTATTAAGTGAACCAATAATTGTTTGTTTCAGGGAGGACTGTACTTACCTGTTTGTACTCACCTAGTTGTGCTTGCGGGGTTGAGCTCCGGCTTACTGGTCCCGCCTCTCAACTGTCAATCAACGGGTGTACAGATTCCTGAGCCTACTCGGCTCTGTTATAACTACACTTGAAACTGTGTATGGAGTCAGCCTCCACCACATCACTGCCTAATGCATTCCACCTGTTAACTACTCTGACACTGAAAAAGTTCCTTCTAACATCCCCGTGGCTCATTTGGGTACTCAGTTTCCATGTGTGTCCCCTTGTTCACGTATCACCCATGTTAAACAGTTTATCCTTGTCTACCCTGTCAATTCCTCTGAGAATTTTGTAGGTTGTGATCATGTCTCCCCTTACTCTTTTGTCTTTCAATGTTGTGAGGTGCATTTCATGTAGCCTTTCCTCATAGTTCATGCCTATTAGTTCTGGGACTTGCCTATTGGCATACCTCTGAACTCTATCCAGCTTCGTCTTGTGCTTGACAAGGTACAGGCTCCATGGCTGGGGCCGCATACTCCAGGATTGGTCTTACATATGTGGAATACAGGGT
Organism: Procambarus clarkii; assembly: GCF_040958095.1. Lineage (NCBI taxonomy): Eukaryota > Metazoa > Arthropoda > Malacostraca > Decapoda > Cambaridae > Procambarus > Procambarus clarkii. The sequence continues at coordinate 9,627,756 of NC_091220.1, forward strand.
TCTGAATGATTCCTTACACAGGTTCCTGAAGGCGGTTCTGATGTTAGCCAGCCTCGCATATGTCGCAGATGTTATTCTTTTTATGTGGGCTTCAGGAGACAGGTTTGGCTTGATAACTCCTAGATCTTTCTCTCTGTCCATTTCATGAAGTACTTCATCTCCCATTCTGTATTCTGTGCCTGGCCTCCTGTTTCCACAACTTAGTTTCATTACCTTACATTTACTCGAGTTGAACCTTAGTAGCAATTAGTTGGACCATTCATTCAGTTTGTCTAGGTCCTCTTGAAGCCTCATACTGTACTCCTAAGCCATTGCCACACCTGGCTGTAAGGATATGGTCATGCTATCGTCCAACCTAATTGTAAACTGTTGCAGAATACAATTTAACCTTCATATGCACGACTTTTATTGTGACATTCTTGTGGGGTTTGTTTTGTTATGCCTACCTTTCTGGGTGCTTAACTCCAATTGATGCCAGATCAGGAAAACCCCCAACCACAGGGGGGTTTCCAGGACCATTGCTCCCTGCACCTCTTTGAGGAGGGACAGGTTCTGGCTCGTGGTCCCCAGTAGGCTGAACTCAATAGACTAATGCCCCGGTCTAATGTATCACACAACAGCCTGATAGCACTAGGGAGCTGTAGGGGTTCCCCACGGAAAGCGACTTACTTTGGCTGTGGCTATGTGGAGAAGATGCGATGTGGCGTCTCCAGAACATGATCGCCCATGCAGGGCGCTCCCGGAGGTGGTCGCATGGGTAATTACCTAAGTGTAATTACCTAAGTGTAGTTACAGGATGAGAGCTACGCTCGTGGTGTCCCGTCTTCCCATGACTCTTTGTCATATAACGCTTTGAAACTACTGACGGTCTTGGCCTCCACCACCTTCTCAACTAACTTGTTCCGACCGTCTACCACTCTGTTTGCGACAGTGAATTTTCTTATATTTCTTCGGCATCTGTGTTTAGCTAGTTTAAATCTATGACCTCTTGTTCTTAAAGTTCCAGGTCTCAGGAAATCTTCCCTGTCGATTTTATCAATTCCTGTTACTATTTTGTATGTAGTGATCATATCACCTTTTTTTCTTCTGTCTTCTAGTTTTGGCATGTTTAATGCTTCTAACCTCTCCTCGTAGCTCTTACCCTTCAGTTCTGGGAGCCACTTAGTAGCATGTCTTTGCACCTTTTCCAGTTTGTTGATGTGCTTCTTAAGATATGGGCACCACACTACCGCTGCATATTCTAGCTTTGGCCTAACAAAAGTCGTGAACAATTTCTTTAGTATATCGCCATCCATGTATTTAAAAGCAATTCTGAAGTTAGAAAGCATAGCATAGGCTCCTTGCACAATGTTCTTTATGTGGTCCTCAGGTGATAGTTTTCTATCTAGAACCACCCCTAGATCTCTTTCTTTATCAGAATTCTTTAAAGATTTCTCACATAATATATAGGTTGTGTGGGGTCCATGTTCTCCTATTCCACATTCCATAACATGGCATTTATTAACATTAAATTCCATTTGCCAAGTTGTGTTCCATATACTTATTTTGTCCAGGTCTTCTTGAAGGGTATGACAATCAATCTTCTTGAGGTTATCTTGAGATGATTTCGGGGCTTTTTTAGTGTCCCTGCGGCCCGGTCCTCGACCAGGCCTCCACCCCCAGGAAGCAGCCCGTGACAGCTGACTAACACCCAGGTACCTATTTTACTGCTAGGTAACAGGGGCATAGGGTGAAAGAAACTCTGCCCATTGTTTCTCGCCAGCGCCTGGGATCGAACCCAGGACCACAGGATCCCAAGTCCCGCGTGCTGTCCGCTCGGCCGACCGGCTCTCTCTCGGCATCAATAGGTGATTTAAGACTCACGAGTTGCCACAAATATATTTTCACTAATTTTTTCAATGCACTTTCAATGCTTTCTAATCACTTTTTTATCGTATCTGATGCACATTTGTGTCCTTTACAATACAGCAAGTACACAGAAGAACATTCATAATGTTCCAAGGAACTGTGACACATGTGTCACTAACGGATCCACAATTTTTTTTTATTGTTGCAATATTGAAATAATTTATTATTTCAATATTGTTGATATATGATTCGATATTCAATTTATTTACACTATGTACACACACTCACACGATTTACACAGTCATACACTGTATTACACGCTCAGTACTTCGGAAGTAAGTGATAACAGCAGCAGATCATGGTACACAGTGCGACTTTGCACTCGATGCCCAGGTACACACAGATTTTCGCTTCCTGTTTCTTCGTTGTGCGCACTTGCAAACAATGAACTCACAGACACATTTGGCTTTAGTTCCTGTAGGTGGTATGTAGTCAAGCTTGTGGAGTGTAAGGAAGTCTTGAAAATATCTAGGAAAAGATCAGTGGCAAAATTCTGTCCTGGTACAAATTAATTGTGAAATTTTCGTCTGATATCACTGAACAATTTTCACAGTTTCCGAAGTCGATAATTTCGATCAACATTTGCAATGTTTTCAAAATTTAGGCACTGTAGAAATATGAGGAACCTGTCTCATGACATGTACTTGTTGAACACTGGGCTTGGAACTGCACTAACTTTGTTCCAATAATCCTGTATTAGGTGTTTCATGCAATGTTTCATTAGCATACACAGAGCTAAGAATACACATAATTCAGCCAGAGTGGTGTCCTTCCATTGTGTCATTCATGAAGCAGGTAATAAGCCACCTGCAATAGGGGAGCCGGTCGGCCGAGCGGACAGCACGCGGGACTTGTGATCCTGTGGTCCTGGGTTCGATCCCAGGCGCCGGCGAGAAACAATGAGCAGAGTTTCTTTCACCCTATGCCCCTGTTACCTAGCAGTTACATAGGTACCGAGGTGTTAGTCAGCTGTCACGGGCTGCTTCCTGGGGGTGGAGGCCTGGTCGAGGACCGGGCCGCGGGGACACTAAAAGCCCCGAAATCATCTCAAGATAAGTCAAGATAACTCAAGGTTGTGGTTGCAATGCACACCTGTTGGTTTTGTCAAGATGTTGCATGAATGGCTCATCAATATAAGCCATAAACACTAGGTTCATTTATGCTACTTGTATCAGAAGCAGCATCACTGAACCCAGAACACAATTCACCTATAGTACTCACTGGAGCTCTCAAGCATCCATCTCGTACCCAACCTACCGTGCTCTCGTTTTTAATCTCATGATATCCTAACATTGCTTACGAGTCAGGTGGCGCACATCACATACCTCATGTTTTGTCGTTTTGCCTGCCGTTTCGCGAGTGCTTTGGCCTGGGTTCGTATCCTGACCACGGGAGGATTTACTGGGCACCAATCCTTAATCTGTAGCCTCTGTTCACCTGACAGTGAATGGGTACCTGGTCGATAAACGATCTGGCGGGTCGTATTCCGGAGAAAATTAGGATTATGAACTTGCCCAAAACCCTATACATGCTAGTGGCTGTACAAGAATGTAAGAACTCTTGTATATAAATAAATAAATAAAATATTCCCTTTCACTCATATCTTCACCTATATATGGGAAAGTGAGTGCAACACCAATATCAGTACTGTATAATCAAACTGTGGTTTGTGTGGTACAAAATTATTACAGTCCTCCCTCACAAATTCACCCATACTCCTTGTACTGGCACCACCACTACTGGCAAGTAACACCACCATGGAAGCTGCTAACACTGTTCATCTATGCCACATGTATCAGAAGCAGCATCACTGAACCCAGAAAACGATTCATCTATAGTATCACTTTCTTCAAAAATTGGAGCCGACACTGGTGATGATGATAATGGCGAGGGCGATGGCCTGGGAGGCCGCAGCACACCTGTCGCTTACCCTGTATGGGATATGCTCGCTGTATCATCCTCATCCGTGCTGTATCACGTGTATCCACCACTAGTATTAGGTCTTTATTGTGCTTTGCTTCATCAATATCACTACCCTTATCTTCTTCAAACTATAAGGTCTGAATTTCCTCATCAGAGAGCAACTTTTTGACACCGCGTCCGACGGAATTGGGAGTCAGAGGCTCGTTCACCAGCCATAGTGGCTCACTCAAAACTGAGCCAACCCATGGCCTTACCTAGTGTCTATCTTGTGTAGCTGGCTCTTCCTTGTGTATCAATAGCTCTGCGGGAGACCAGGCATCCCGGGGCATGCTGGGAGGCATGAATTGAATTATTAATTCACCCTCAAATGAAGACACGAGGTTGTTTTGACCAAGCCGGAAGTCAGCCACTCCACAATGACCTGATGGAGGTGAGGGGGAAGAGGCCAGTCTCAAAGGCTCTGATCTCTGGAAAGGGAAAGGACTGACCAACTCCACCAAAGGTCTCAAGAAACTAGCCAAAATGGTCGCAAATCGTGGGACTAGGAGTCCTGCAAACTGGGGGAACCCCCCCCCCTCCGCCCTATTAAAGGGGAAAACTGCAAAAGAGCCAGAGCAAACCACAAACAGTGGTATTCTTCTGCAAGGCACAAGAGCTCCATCCCCCAAACGAGGGAGAGGAAGGGCGAATGAGCTCATGTTAGTTTCCTGAGTTTTAAATTGTTTGTTTACATTGTTAGGGGAATTTTTTTGGCAGTTCTCAACTGCCATCATTTCCTGCACCTCTTTTAAGGGGCCAGGTTCAGGCTCGTGGTCCTTGGTAGGCCTAGAAGAACTCTGTGACTGATGGCATCTATTAGTTTGTCACAGTAACAGAAATAGTAGCTTCAGGGAACCACAAGGGGCAGTCCGCAGAAAAAGCACCACCCAGGAGCACATGGAAGACTTAAATGCTGCTGTTGTACATCAGCAGCATTAAAGCCAGTATGAGTAGTAAAGTACGCTGTATATCATTCTTTAAAACATTTCTGTACAGCACTAGAAGCAAATTGATATAAACAACTTACTTATTGGCAGTTGAACAACTTGACCCTGCTGCAAAGTTGGCTGACTGGCTATCATTACCGTTGCTGCAGACGTGCCTGCCGTCGTGCCCGACACCTTCGTTGCAACCTGAGGTTTTTAAAACATAACATATATATATGATAAACAGCATCAGTATTAAAGTTTTCATTATGCAATTCATATCTATGTACTGTATACAGTGAACCCACATATTGGAAACAGGTAAATGTAGCATCTTTTCAGTTCATCTTGACACATTTTGAAAACAAACTGACAAGCAAGGACAGCAACAGAGATAAAAGGAAAATGGGCATTATAGCAAAGTGAGGAGTGTAGAGGAAGCACATAGCTCACATGGTGATAGGATGATAGAACAAAATGGGTAGGTCGAGAGGCAAGAAAGGATAGGTGAAAAATATAGTACTTAATACAGTGAAATGCCTCTCCGGTGGGTCCCTCAATGACTACCTGGAAGTTGGGGGTAGCCTTATATTGTATCATGTCCCACCGGGCCCTTGTGATTCATAAAAGCTACAGTGAAGCTCCAACCTGGTCCACTCAAAATATGGCACCGGGAAATCTGGGTAACTTAATCAACAAAAAACCAGCGTTGAATGTAACAAAACATCATTTTCTGGGTGAGTCCCGGAGGCTTCCCGGAGCTTACTAGGCTCATATGCTAATGTCAGACTTTGGCATCAGTCATGTGTATGGAGTTCTTACGGGCCTACTGGGGACCACGAGCCAGAACCTAGCCCCCTCTAGAGAGGCAAGGGGAGCAATGGCTTATAGAAACCCCCGTGTAATTGGAAGCATTCTATGTCTGCCATTGACCGGGTTAGGCACCCAAAAGGTAGGCGTCCTAAAACAAACCCCTATTCTGGTGAAAATTGCAACCAAAAGCCGAACGAGAGAATAGAACTCCCCAAACAAAAATGAGCAAGCTAGTATGACGTCACCCATCATTGCGCCGCTGTCTGTGCAGTCTCCCCCTCCTCGGGAGGCGGAAGGGGTAGCCCCAAACCTACCGCGCCGGCGATCCACACTCCAGTTCTGAGGCTGCATGAGCCGATACGGCTCCCCGGAACTAACTACCCACAGAGGAAAAGAATACAGACTTGCCCGGGAGGTGGTTGCTGCTCACACCTCAACCCGAAGTCGAGACAACTGGCTGCAACCGCCGACCCAAAGCGACACAGGCCCGACTGGGTCCAGGAACGTATACAAGGTAACGAGCAGCCAGGACACTGTTTAACCGCCAAAATCCACGTGCCCGAATGTCAGCCCAGGACATAATGCCAAAGACGGTGGCAAGAGTCGCGAACTTGCGGACGTCATGGGCACGGGGATAGACTGCAGGCTGGCTAACCTCAATAACACTGCGGACGACCTGGGAGACCTGCACCCTCGAACAGGGAAGAAGGGAAACCGGATCAACCCAAAGCGCATCCACGGACACGGTACGCAGCTAACGGCAAAAAGCGCAACCGGACAACACAGGGCGCACCCCTGGCCGAACTAATCGAGCATCAATAACCCAAGAACCCCTCCGCAAAGCAGCCGTCTCGACCATCGCCAGAAGGATGGGGAAAGGCTGCAAACGTACACACCTACCACCAGAACCAAAGAGCAGAAACCTGAACTGAAGGGGCTACTACAAACTGAGAAGATAAGAAGGCACTCTGATCAAGGACCAGGATGGCTCAGGCGACGCATGAGCAGGCTGGAGGTGAAACAAAACACGAGAAAGCGTACAAAACGAGGCTGATGTGACGTCCAACCCCAAACGCAAGCCGGAATGGCTCCACCAGCGCCGCACAAAACGAGGTGACAGTAAGAAACATCAAATAACTGCAGTCCTGAAAACCCAAGAAAGGAGAAGACAACCTACGAAGAGCAAGAAAAAAGTGCATAGAAACACCAGGAACGTCATACTGTCGCCGATACGAAGCTCGCAGATGGGACACCATCAACAAAGCCACCTGATCACCACAGAGATAGTGATACCTGCGTCAAAATACTAGATGCAAAGAGCCGAGGAGAAGGCCGAACCAGTCATGTACAAGACCGGTCCAACCTGCCGAAAGAGACGGAGCCGCAGGAAAACGCCCCGGGTTCGGAAACCTATCAAGCAGTGTCTGAAAATAAGACTGGGCCAGCCACCAAGGAACCATAAGGACTGCTCTCGTGGGAATGGGCTCCAACCGAGCCAGAACCCGAAGCAACAGCTGGACCAGGAGAAGAGGAACAGGTACACCCACCTCGACCAGTCCTGCCGAAAGGCATCCACCGTGAACGCCTCGCAGGCGGGTAAGGGCGCCACACAGAATGGGCTACGCCTAGACCATGCCGACTCGAAGACGTCCATAGCCAGGAGTCCATACGTCCGGCAGAGCCAACGAAATGAGTTGGCGACGACTGGCCAATCCGCGAACAGAGGAATGAACCGAGACAGCTGTCCGTCAGGACGCAGGACACATCCTGGACATGAACCTCATGGTTAGCCAAACCCCGAGAATCCAGCAAACGAGACACTTGAAGGGATCAACCCCAAAGGTCAAACACCTAAGAGAAATTCTGTGGTTCTGGCAAAGAAATGCCAGAGAACAGTCCGAATGGAGCTGAATGGTAGAGCACCGAGTGACCCAAACCCTCCGAAGCGCAAACCAGACATGCACGAACTCCCGAACCATGCTGTGAGCCCGACGGACGGACAGACCTTACCATTCCCGGCCGACCTGGTGAGCACTGGTCACAAAGCCCCAGCCGAGAGATGATCCGTCCGTGAACACATTGAGCGAGGGCTCGGGGAGGTGCCAAGGCACGGAACCCCGAAAACCCCAAAGAGGAAGCTGGTGACGCAGCACCAACACAAGATCCCCGGAGGAATGAACCCAACGATTGCAAGAGAGGCGGAAGGGGAGTCTCCGAAGGAACCAAACAGACGCCGAAGCCAAACCCGACCCCACGGGCAGACCAGCACACCTAAGTTCAGACTCCCGCACATCTGCTCGAGCAACCGCCGAGCAACCCAGGACCCCCTCGTGAACAGCCGAAGGCGGGACCACAGCCGCAGTAACACTTCTGGAGGGAAAGACAATGAGTGGCCCAATAGCCCTAAACAAGACACAGCCAGGTCCAAACCTGGGACGAAAACAGATGGAACGGCCTCCAGATCACCAGAAAACCAAACTTGGCGATCTGGAAAGAACCACACACCTGGCGAGCAGACAAGTGGATCGACTGGGAGCCCACACCAGCCAGATGTCGAGGTAGACCAGACACCGAATCCCAAGCAGACTCAGACAGGGCACCAAGATCCGATAAAGATGCATAAATACACCAAGTGCCAAATACAAACTAGGGAAGACAACAAAAGCGGTAAGCCTGAAGCCCCACCACCAACTGTGCCAGTCCCGGAAAACTGGAGAAGAACGTGCCAAGAATTGACCTGGAGGTCCAGGGCCACCATCCAGGCACCCGGCCCCAACAGAAGCCAGATCGGAGACAACAGTCCTCCGATGAGGGCATAGAATCCAGGGCGCAGACTGAAGAAGTCCAGAAGAACTACAGATTCGCCAGGCCCGTGTCTGCATAGAGCAGACGGGAACCTCAGAAGGATGGGGTGGATCGACCATGTCCAATGCACCCACTAAGATGACATGAGAAGGAGAAGAAGCCCACCTCGCCAGCCCTGAACCCCCCAAAGGGGAAGACAACCAGAGGCCGGAAGACAACCAAAAGTGCCCACTAACTGCGGGACCATGTGAGAGTCAACAGAGCAAACTGCTCCCCCAGCGCCCCGTCAACAGTGAAGGGAAAAGAGCCCCTTCCGAAAGGGAAAGTATACATACATATACAGGTACAGTGGTACCTCGGAATGCGAGTGTCCCTGTATGCGAGTTTTTCGGAAGACGAGCAGGATTTCCTCGAAAAATATGTCTCGGAAGGCGAGGGTTACCTCGGGACGCGAGTTTGTTGATACGCGTACAGGCCGACCTAGCGCGTGGTGGTTCGGCGATCGTCGCCCCTCCACCCCTCCGCCCCTCAGTTTACCATTGTCTCGCGCCCAGTGACTACCCCACATCAATTCTTCTCGCGGATTTTCAGTGTTTTGTTGGATTTTTGGTGATTTGACTATACAATTTGTTATTATATATCTCACCATGGGTCCCAAGAAAGCCAGTGGTAAGGATAAAGGCCAGAAAGCCCATGTGAGGATGACAATAGAGGAGAAACAAGAGATCATTCGGAAGCATGAGAACGGTACACGTGTTGTTGAACTTTGTAGGCAGTACAACAAAGCCACATCAACAATATGCACTATACTTAAGAAGAAAAATGAGATTATGGGTGCTAAAGTGGCAAAAGGAGTCAGAACAATAACGAAACAAAGACCACAAATACTTGAAGAAGTGGAAAAGTTGTTATTAATTTGGATACACAACAAGGAGTTAAGGGGTGACAGTGTTTCGGAGGCCATTATTTGTGAGAAAGCCAGGGTTTGGACAGATTTGTGGTGAGGAAATCGAGCAGTGAGCCTCAACCAGGACCTAGTGGCACTCAGATAAAACGTCCCAGGGAGAGCACACCAGAAAGGTCTTCACTGCCTGATGTGATAATGGAAGGGGACTCCCCTTCCAAACAGTAACTCCTCTCCTCCTCCCCCCTCCTCACCATCTTCCATACGCCTACAGCATTCAACAGCAAGGTAAGTAATAACTGGAACATAGTTTTGTAGGTTTATTTAGATGAATTAGGTATAAAAATTTAGTTTGATGTGGGGCTTTTGGGGTAGTCAGGAACGGATTAATTCATTTCCCTTTATTTCTTATGGGGAAATTAGCTTCGGAATGCGAGTTTTCGGAATACGAGGCATCTCCAGGAACCAATTAAACTCTTAAACTGAGGTATGCCTGTATACATATATATATATATTATGTACATATACATATGCATATATACACAAACACATAAAAACACACACACACACAAGGTATATTACACACGTGCATATGCTGGGACTTTGGGGTTTTGTTGTTGAGGTGGGCCTTTTGATGCAGTTTTGTGCCTTCTTCCCCTGTCCGGCGTGGTGCTCTCTGCCCACTGGTCGGCAGCTTGTAACTTTCTTTTTACATGTATGTGTGTGTACACATGTACATGTGTGTGTGTGCACATGTGTATGTAATTACCTAAGAGTAATTACCTAAGTGTAGTTACAGGATGAGAGCTACGCTCGATGGGACACCACGAGTGTAGCTCTCATCTCATACATTAGCCCGATAAGCTCTAGGGAGCCATAGGGGCTCCCCACAGAAAACATTTGTCACCCAAAAGATGGCAGACCAACTGAAAATAAAACCAACGATGGTGGTCATCCTAAATATATTGGGGTTTATAACCAATAGTGGACTTAGATATTTGACGTGGTAAAACCTTATGTTCATTTGGCCATAAGGATACATTAGACCTGTATTTGCTATTGTTGTGGAAACAATCCCATCTGACCTACATGTACCTGGTCTAGGGACCATGACAAAATACTTGATACAACAGGAAGTCAAACTTGCTGACCCCTATATAAATTCTGAACATATCCATGACATCGGAGTGCTGATAGGGTCAGAGTATTACCACAAATTCCTCTTAGGCCAGCATAAATTGCCCAAGTCAAATTTGAGAGGAAGAAAACCTCCAGAAGGACGTATCCGAGGAGCCCAAAGGCACACGGAAACAAACCCTGAAGGGAGCCACACCCAACTCAAATTCATACAGTGACGGAGGATATGAAAACCCCCGGTCCTGCAACAATAAAACCTGCCCAGAAGGTACAAGGACCCAGCCAGGATCAAAAGGAGCCCAAGCACTCCAAGCAGACGCCCCTCGACCCCCCAACATTGGCCTCTTGGACAGAGCCCTCATCCATGCCCACCACTCTTGAAGAAAAGGCAGAGTCCTGGAGCAAAGCTTCAAAGAAAGAAGCCTACTACAAAGCCTCGTCGATGAAATCGAGCTCAACCTCTATCTCTGAATCGGAAGGGGCAATTCTTGAAGCTATCTGAGCCTCATCCGAAGCTAAAACCCTGCTCTGGCCCTGATACCCTCTAGGCGTTTGGGAACCGGAAGCAGGTGAGGAGGAGCAGGGTGAACCACACCCACCTGGGATGGAAGCAATGGCGGGGACTGAACCACGGTTGAAATAACTAACGCCTCTAAATCCTGGTTCCTAAAACCCAAGCGGGTTAGCTCTGGGGCTTCCAACTGGGCAACCATCCTGGCTCATAGCAACAAAGGAACACCTAGCATGCAACGAAGCCGCTGCCTGACCCCCTAACATCCTCAGACATGGAATGGGTGAACTGAATGACAAGCGGAGAACAAATCCCACAAGACTTATAGTAAACAACACGAATGATATTATGGCTGGAAATGGGAACAAACTCATTATTTGTATCAATACCGGTGGAAATGATGTAGGACGAGTTAGGGGTGAGGCACTGATACAGAGGTTTAAGACAGCCATAGAATTAGTTAGGAGCAAAGGAGGAATCCCGGTCATATGTGGTATTCTTACAAGAAAGGGAGTTGGAAATGAATAGTTGTCGAGGGCACTTGGTGTCAATTGCCGACTGGACAAATATTGTAAATGAAATGCAATATCCTTCATTGATAACTGGGAACACTTTTATGGAAGGAATGACATGTATACTTGGGATGGGGTGCATTTATCCAGAGCTGGGGTTGTTGCTGTTGCCAACTCATTGGAACCTGTGGTTGGAGGGGGTTTGTTTGGGTTTAAATTTTAATAGATAGTGGTATGGGAATTGATATGGAGAAAGGAGACAATAAAATTGTGTGTTGTTGGGGGGGGGGGGGGGGGAATGGCAAAATGAACAAATGAACAGGGAAGGAGAAAGGCCTCAAAATAACAGTACACTTAAGGTATATTACATGAGCAGTCGGAGTCTAAGAAACAAAATAAACGATTTAAATGCTCTTGTTAGCACAGAAACAATAGATATTGTTGCACTTACCGAAACGTGGATGAATGTAGAAAACAGAGAACTATTAGCTGAATATCAAATAAATGGATTTAAAGTATTTCACACAGATAGAAATATTAGATGAGGAGGGGGAGTAGCCATTTATGTTAGGGAAAATTTGAAATGTAGTCTCAAATAGGGAATCAAAACTGAGCCACACACAGAAGGTATTTGGATAGAATTAAACGAAAAAGCAAATAATCTTATAATAGGAGTTATATACAGGCCACCAAACTTAGACAGAATGGAAGCAGAGCATCTATGGGATGAAATATCTAGAGCATCTAGGTCAAACAGTATTTGTGTCATGGGTGACTTTAATTTTAGTGGAATAAACTGGATTAACAGAACAGGGAATAATGAAGCAGAAGATTTCCTAGAATTTATTGATGATTGCTTTCTTAAGAAACACATTAAGGAACCAATGTAGGAACATAATATTTCAGACTTAGTGTTAACTAACATGGAAACACAAATTAATGAACTCGAAATAGCGAGTGAGCTAGGGAACAGTGATCATAGAGAAATCAGATTTAGCATAGAATGAAAAAGATTTATAGAAAAAAAATCAGATTTTCGAAGCTGATTTTAATGGTCAAAGAAATGTTTTAGGTGAAATAGAGTGGAAAGTCCTGGGCATGAGAGGTGGCCTGGTCTTGGAGCGAGATGTGAATCGAGCGAAGGGTGATGTAAAAAGGGATTTCGATGTGGATTCAAAATATAACTTATTTAAAAATATTGTAAGCGAAGCCCAGGCATGTAGTATAGGTATATCATACAAACTGAATAGATAGAATAATAATGACCTGAAATGGATAACAAAGGATCTGAAGAACCTTATAGGTAGAAAGAGAGCGTGGTACAAAAGGATTAGGAATGGGGAAGTCAGTTTAGAAAAAGAATTTGTCCAACTGGTTAGAAATGTTAAAACAGAGATAAGGAGAGCAAAAAGTAACTATGAAGTTTGTATAGCAGGGCAAGCAAAGACAAATTCTAAAGGATTTTTTCAGTTATCTCAAATAAAGATTAGAGAAAGGAGAGGTCCATCTTTATTATTACTCTACTATTTAATTACTATTTATTACTATTACTATTACCATTACTATGATATTATTACCGAGACAGATCAGACAACTGATAATGACAAAGAGATGTGTAGTATTTTTAACAAATATTTTATCTCTGTATTTACTAAAGAAGAACTGAACATTATGCCTTCAGCTGAACAAATCTATGTGGGTGGTGAAGAGGACAGGTTGACTAGTTTAGCAGTTACCAGGGAGAATGTTATTAAACAAATAGTGAAACTCAAGCCAAACAAATCCCCAGGTCCGGATGAAGTGTTTGCCAGGGTGCTTAAGGAATGCAAAGAGGAGCTTTCTGAGCCACTGTCTATCATATTTAATAAATCATTAGAGTCGGGCAGAGTGCCAATCGTGGAAGGTAGCTAATGTGGTACCAATTTTCAAGAAAGGAGATAGTTCACTTGTGTCAAACTATCGGCCAATTAGCTTAACGTCTATTGTGGAAAAGTTACTTGAATCGATAATTGCATATACCATTCTTCTTCATCTTGAAAACATAAATTGGTAAATGATTCACAATATGGTTTTACTAAAGGCCATTCATGTTTAACAAATTTGCTATCATTTTATTCCAGCATAGTTGAGGCAGTTGATAGTGGTAAGGTTTGTGAAGTTGTGTACCTTGACTTTAGTAAAACTTTTGATACAGTGCCACATGAAAGACTGATTATAAAGTTAGGGGCTCACAGTATTAGGCGTACTATATTAAGTTGCATTAGGGCATGGCTATATCAAAGGAAACAAAGAGTTAGTATAAATGGGGTTAAGTCAGAGTGGGAAAATGTTGTAAGTGGAGTGCCTCAAGGCACTGTCCTGGGACCTCTGTTGTTTATAATATATATAAATGATTTAGATTCAGGTTTGAGCAGCAATATTTGCAAATTTGCCGATGATACTAAAATCTGGAGGGAAATAAACACGGAAAAAGACTCCATCACTTCAAGATGATCTAAATAGGGTTTTGAAATGGTCAAAAGATTGGCAGATGCAGTTTAATGCTGACAAATGTAAGATTTTGAGGCTAGGTAATGATGATAGAATTACAAGATATGAGGTAGGTGGCTATGAGATTGCGAAGTCAGATTGTGAATGGGATCTGGGAGTTATTAGTAAAAATTTAAAACCAAAAAATCAATGCATAAATGTTCGTAATAAGGCAAATAGGACACTGGGATTTATTAATCGAAGCATTAGTAACAAGACACCTGATGTTATTCTTCAGCTATATCTTGCTCTGGTTAGGCCCCATTTACACTATGCAGTTCAGTTTTGGTCGCCGTACTACAGAATGGATATAAATTCATTAGAACGTGTCCAGCGTAGGATGACAAAGTTAATCCTGCAAATTAGAAACCTGCCATATGAAGAAAGATTGACAAAGCTTAAATTACATTTTTTGGAAAGGTGAAGAGTTAAGGGTGACATGATAGAGGTTCACAAGTGAATGAATGGTTATAACAAATTGGATATTAACAGGGTATTAAAAATATCAACACGAAACAATGTATATAAATGGGATAAGATTAGATTTAGGAAAGACCTGGGTAAATACTGGTTCGGTAACAGGGTTGTTGATTTGTGGAACCAATTACCACGTAACGTGGTGGAGGTGGGGTCCCTAGATTGTTTCAAGCGTGGGTTGGACATGTATATGAGTGGGATTGGGTGTTATAAATAGGAGCTGCCTCTTATGAGCCAATAGGCCTTCTGCAGTTACCTATATTCTTATGACTCAGGGTCACTGGTGTCACCGACCCATCAGGTAGCATAACAGAGGCAGGACGGGTAATTGTCACAGCAAGGCAGGGGGCAACGAACAACCATCAGCATCGCACAAGGCGAGACAGGGCTCGGAAGATGCATGCATGGTACCTCTGAGCCCAACGGGGTATTCGCGGGCACGTAAGGTACAAGAAGCCCAGGCACTGGGGTTAGCGAAGGCGGTAAACCCTGTCTGTTGCAGGCAAACTGACAACCGGAAGTCACCATAAACCTCAGGGCAACAGAGCAGGACCACCAACACAACCTAGGTAGGTCGTATGGGAAGCTAGGCTGATCACCTCCACCAAAAATATGCAAATACACCAAAAACAAAACACAATTCCCTGAAGCAACACACACAAAGCAGTTGCCAGAAAGAATCGCCAGCCGTCGCTGTATGCAGGCTGCACCAACCGCAGTGTACCTCTCCAGCAAAACCCCACTCCCTACTCGGGGTAAGACGGGAAGCCCAAGATCCCCGACGGACCCCAGGGGCAAGAACAACACCAAGCAACGAATCCCTCAATCGGGAGTGAGACCCAAACGTACCAGGGAATATAACCATGACATGCAAGGGAAGTACTTACAGGGCACATAGGGAAGGTAGCCCTAGGCACATGCAGCCCAACGTACCAGAGAACACCTGGCTGCCACACTACACAAAGCTGGCAAAGCCACAAACGCAAAAGCCAGTCATAAAGTGAGGCCAGAGGAGGCGTGTTGACACCAAGCACATCAGTCGAACGAACTGGTGGGAAGAGCAGCCAGCTCGCCTGAGCAGGCTCCCCCCCCCCCCTCCCCCCTTTTGGGGTAGGGGAGAACTTCTACTACTACAACAGCTAAGCTGTGGTGTATTTTAAATAATATTAATAAGCATTAGTTAATTTGAATAATGTGAATTTACTATAACTAAATATAATCAGTCCTAGTAACTAACAGGTCAATTCTTGTGTAGGTGAAATCAAAGATAAACCCCTCAAAATTTGTGAAGGAGGTTTATCAGTGGGATAAATTAGCTCTATACAGTCCACTCACAAATAATTTAATAGTAAAATAGAAATATAAGTATTTAATAAATGAATAAAATAAAATAAATAAAATACATACAGTAATTACAAAATCCTACTGGTAAGTTTTCTCACAAATGGACCCCAGTGGCTAGTCAGTGACCAGTGTCACAAGTCATAATGATTTTATTATGAGTTACACAGCTCCCACTGGGGTACCACAACGCCTCTTGACTCCAGCGAGTGACTGTAGTCAGTGTTCAACTTTAAATTACTTGGAGTCACCCGGAATGTGTTTTTATTTTTAAATATGATAGGTATGAAACCCAAATTTATGTGTGTGCTCTTAAATAATGGATTAAACAAGTCCAAATTCAAACTTATGGGGCTAAATACAAACATTTTATGTGATTAGCACACCCATCGGAACGGCTTAGTGATTCGTAATTGTGCAACCTCGACTCAACGTACCCCGATTCACTGCATCTCTGGCTAGGTCACACACTTTTCAGGCAGGATTTACTCACCCGGTTCGGTGTACTCTGGTTCGCTGAAGTGGCGGATGTGCAGATTTGCTTACGATGTTGGGACAGAGTTCACAGATTGGTGGAAAACTTTCCCATTCTATCACAGGTTACAATTAATAAGTCCTTCATGTGACAAGTTGGATCACGTAAGTGGTCCACAAGTGTGACTGCGAAACTGGTATGGTCATGAACATGATACAGTATTCAGGTATGGACGTTGACATACCAGGTCAAGATCCCCAAGGGTTCTCGGGCAGTGTCGTGAAAACACTCATGGAACCGTTGGTGAACAAGGGGCATATCCTATACACAGACAACTACTATACCAGCCCCTTGCTGACCAGCTTCCTCCTTGACCACAACACCGGCATATGTGGCACTGTCAAGACCCACTGGAGGGAAATGCCAGTGTTTGGCATTGGTATTGCAGTGGGTGATTGTCATCTATGAAAGTGTGATCAAATGTTATCAGTGCGCTGGAGGAACAGACACGAGGCGAATATGTTGACAACTATTCACACCGGTGCCATGTTGGACAGTGGCAAAGTGAACTTTACAACAAGGTTGCCAGTGTATAAACCTGATTGTGTCATTGACTACAATATATATATGCAGTTTGTAGGTAAATGTGACATGATGGTTGGTGCCATGGAGTGCAAGCAAAAATCTGTGAAGTGGACGAAGAAATTGTTTATCCACCTGGTTGATGTTACATTGCTGAACTGCTTCAACACGTATCTCGTGAAATTTGGCAAGAGAACCCCAATCCATCCAAACAGTGTTGCTCTAGTGTCACAACTACTGGTAAAGTATGGGGTGGAGGGCAGTGTTGTGACATATGGTGTGCCAGCAACAATGCCTCATGCAGTTCCTGACAGACTCAGGAGTAAGGAAATCTGGCTGTACACAAGCTTGGTTATATATCAGCACAGGCACACGAGGAAAGGGTAAACATGTCTGCGTTGTTTGCAAGAAGGTTATCTTGAGGTTATCTTGAGATGATTTCGGGGCTTTAATGTCCCCGAGGCCCGGTCCTCGACCAGGCCTCCTCCCCAGGAAGCAGCCCGTGACAGTTGACTAACACCCAGGCACCTATTTTACTGCTAGGTAACAGGGGCATAGGGTGAAAGAAACTCTGCCCATTTTTTCTCGCCGGCGCCCGGGATCAAACCTGGGACCACAGGATCACAAGTCCAGTGTGCTGTCCTCTCGGCCGACCGACTCCCTGTAGAACACAAATGAGAACACACAATGTAGGGAATAGAAGCAAAGATCCATCTGCACTTGGTGAGTTGAGTGCAAAGTTGCCTTGTGCCCCTGTTGACCGCTTCACTGATTATCACAAACTTGCACAGTTCAAAGTGTGTTGATAGTGGATGTATATAGTACAGTACAACCTCGATTCAACGTACCCCGATTCAACGAATCTCAGGCTAGTTCGCACACCTGGAACTTTAAGAACAAGAGGTCATAGATTTAAACTAGCTAAATACAGATGCCGAAGAAATATAAGAAAATTCACTTTCACAAACAGAGTGGTAGACGGTTGGAAAAAGTTAGGTGAGAAGGTGGTGGAGGCCAAGACCGTCAGTAGTTTCAAAGCATTATATGACAAAGAGTGCTGGGAAGACGGGACACCATGAGCGTAGCTCTCATCCTGTAACTACACTTAGGTAACTACACTTAGGTAATTACACTTTTCAGGCCAGATTTACTCACTCGGTTCAAAGAACAATGATTCGTCGAAGCGGGGAATGTTCGGATTTGCTTACAATGTCGAGACATGAGTTCACAGACTGGTGGAAAACTTTCCCATTCTATCACAGATTACAATTAATAATTTGCTCATATGACAAGTTCTATCACACAAGTGGACCACACACAAGTGAACTGCACAAGTGGTCCACAAGTGGTCCACAAGCTTACGCTGTTGGGACAGAGTTCACAGAGTGGTGGAAAACTTTCCCATTCCATCACAGGTTACAATTAATAATTCCTTCATAAGACAAGTTGGATCACACAAGTGGACCACACAACAAGTGAACCATATGAACCAAACACCAGCCAGAATGGTCCACACAACAAGTGAACCATATGAACCAAACACCAGCCAGAATGGTCCACACAACAAGTGAACCATATGAACCAAACACCAGCCAGAATGGTCCACACAACAAGTGAACCATATGAACCAAACACCAGCCAGAATGGTCCACACAACAAGTGAACCATATGAACCAAACACCAGCCAGAATGGCCCACACAACAAGTGAACCATATGAACCAAACACCAGCCAGAATGGTCCACACAACAAGTGAACCATATGAACCAAACACCAGCCAGAATGGTCCACACAACAAGTGAACCATATGAACCAAACACCAGCCAGAATGGTCCACACAACAAGTGAACCATATGAACCAAACACCAGCCAGAATGGTCCACACAACAAGTGAACCATATGAACCAAACACCAGCCAGAATGGTCCACACAACAAGTGAACCATATGAACCAAACACCAGCCAGAATGGTCCACACAACAAGTAAAGCATATTAACCAAACACCAGCCAGAGTGGTCCACACAAGTGAACGACTAAGTTTCAATGATTTTCGTTCACTGATTTGTGGCCCACGTATCTTTGTAAATTAATTTAAAGGCTGAAGTGTGAATAGCTAGCTAATGTGTTGAAATCTTCTTATATACATTTTCTGTGATGAAACAAGATGAGTGAGGGTGGACAGATAAGGGAATACTGTACTGTAAACCTCACTTTACAGTGAGGTTTCACTCACTTTCATCTGTGTCGTCCTAGTTCAGTGACCCATGACTTTGAACGTTTCAGATTAATAAATCATTTCTAAACTGGTGTTTTAATAATTCTTAATTATCCTAATTAAACTAAACTAAATAAAACCAAAAATATACAGTACTGTAAATATAATAGATATCTGCTATTTGAGAAATTATTCATATTATTGGTGGCACAACTCCAGTGCAAGTGGACAGGTCTAATCCGTGTGCACACAACACCAGGCGGAGTTTTGTTCGATTTTGTCGCCACAGTTCAGTGACCTACAGGGAGCAGGTCGGCCAAGTGGACAGCACGCTGGACTTGTGATCCTGTGGTCCTGGGTTCGATCCCAGGCGCCGGCGAGAAACAATGGGCAGAGTTTCTTTCACCCTATGCCCCTGTTACCTAGCAGTAAAATAGGTACCTAGGTGTTAGTCAGCTGTCACGGGCTGCTTCCTGGGGGTGGAGGCCTGGTCGAGGATCGGGCCGCGGGGACACTAAAGCCCCGAAATCATCTCAAGATAACGGCTTCAAAATAATAAAATAATTAAATCAGTTCTAAAATAAGTATTTTTTATTGCTCTTATTATCGTTATAATGTTGCTAAACTAAATATATAACCCAAAATTATAAATTTTGATGTAAATCGAATATTTAAGAGAAATCTATGTTACCATCCTACTGTAGGATGTATGTATAGACCTAGTCTGTGTTTGTACAGTATGCACCCAGTGCCCTTAGCTTTGTCCGAGACGTACAGTATTTAACTGCCGGTGGAATAATAATCGTGGAATTTACTATTTTTTGACTACAGCTGTATTGTTATACAACAAAATGTCTCAGGGGCTTACTAGTAGTGCATTATTAATGCCAAAAATGAAGCAATATTTTGCAAGAACTTGTAGCAGAAAATCAACCAGCACGAGCACAGCCGTACCCAGCACGAGCACAGCCGTACCCAGCACGAGCACAGCCGTACCCAGCACGAGCACAGCCGTACCCAGCATGAGAACAGTTGTACCCAGCACGAGCACAGCCGTACCCTGCACAGCTGTACCAAGCACGAGCACAGCCGTACCCAGCACGAACACAGCTGTACCCAGCACAGCTGTACCAAGCACGAGCACAGCCGTACCCAGCACGAGCACAGCCGTACCCAGCATGAGAACAGTTGTACCCAGCACGAGCACAGCCGTACCCAGCACGAGCACAGCCGTACCCAGCACGAGCACAGCCGTACCCAGCACGAGCACAGCCGTACCCAGCACGAGCACAGCCGTACCCAGCACGAGCACAGCCGTACCCTGCACAGCTGTACCAAGCACGAGCACAGCCGTACCCAGCACGAACACAGCCGTACCCAGCACGAGCACAGCCGTACCCAGCACGAGCACAGCCGTACCCTGCACGAGCACAGCCGTACCCTGCACAGCTGTACCAAGCACGAGCACAGCCGTACCCAGCACGAACACAGCCGTACCCAGCACGAGCACAGCCGTACCCTGCACGAGCACAGCCGTACCCTGCACAGCTGTACCAAGCACGAGCACAGCCGTACCCAGCATGAGAACAGTTGTACCCAGCACGAGCACAGCCGTACCCAGCACGAGCACAGCCGTACCCAGCACGAGCACAGCCGTACCCAGCACGAGCACAGCCGTACCCAGCACGAGCACAGCCGTACCCAGCACGAGCACAGCCGTACCCTGCACGAGCACAGCCGTACACTGCACAGCTGTACCAAGCACGAGCACAGCCGTACCCAGCATGAGAACAGTTGTACCCAGCACGAGCACAGCTGTACCCAGCACGAGCACAGCCGTACCCAGCACGAGCACAGCCGTACCCAGCACGAGCACAGCCGTACCCAGCACGAGCACAGCCGTACCCAGCACGAGCACAGCCGTACCCAGCACGAGCACAGCCGTACCCAGCATGAGCACAGCCGTACCCAGCACAGCTGTACCAAGCACGAGCACAGCCGTACCCAGCACGAGCACAGCCGTACCCTGCACAGCTGTACCAAGCACGAGCACAGCCGTACCCAGCACGAACACAGCCGTACCCAGCACAGCTGTACCAAGCACGAGCACAGCCGTACCCAGCACGATAACAGCTGTACCTAGCATGAGAACAGTTGTACCCAGCACGAGCACAGCCGTACCCTGCACAGCTGTACCAAGCACGAGCACAGCCGTACCCAGCACGAGAACAGCTGTACCCAGCACAGCTGTACCAAGCACGAGCACAGCCGTACCCAGCACGATAACAGCTGTACCCAGCACAAGCACAGCTGTACTCAACACAAGCACAACCGTACCCAGCACGAGCACAGCCGTACCCAGCACGAGCACAGCCGTACCCAGCACGAGAAGAGCTGTATCCAGCACAGCTGTACCAAGCACAAGCACAGCCGTACCCAGCACGAGAACAGCTGTACCCAGCACAAGCACAGCTGTACTCAACACAAGCACAACCGTACCCAGCACGAGCACAGCCGTACCCTGCACAGCTGTACCAAGCACGAGCACAGCCGTACCCAGCACGAGCACAGCCGTACCCAGCACAGCTGTACCAAGCACGAGCACAGCCGTACCCAGCACGATAACAGCTGTACCTAGCATGAGAACAGTTGTACCCAGCACGAGCACAGCCGTACCCTGCACAGCTGTACCAAGCACGAGCACAGCCGTACCCAGCACGATAACAGCTGTACCCAGCACAGCTGTACCAAGCACAAGCACAGCCGTACCCAGCACAATAACAGCTGTACCCAGCACAAGCACAGCTGTACTCAACACAAGCACAACCGTACCCAGCACGAGCACAGCCGTACCCAGCACGAGAAGAGCTGTATCCAGCACAGCTGTACCAAGCACGAGCACAGCCGTACCCAGCACGAGAACAGCTGTACCCAGCACAAGCACAGCTGTACTCAACACAAGCACAACCGTACCCAGCACGAGCACAGCCGTACCCAGCACGAGCACAGCTGTACCCAGCACTGGTACAACAGTCATACCCAGCACGAGCACAGCTGTACCCAGCACTGGTACAACAGTCATACCCAGCACGAGCACAGCTGTACTCAGCACTGGTACAACAGCAGCCAGCACCAGCTCAGAAGCAGCTGAACCCACAGCAGCAGCGAGCACCAGCAAATCTGATGCAAACATCTAAAAACATCATTAGAACAAGTGTTAAATTTAGACCTTAGACCGCGCAATACATATATAGATAATTTGAGAAACAAAACTGAAACTGCGCAATACATTAATAGCTGTTTTAGTGTCTAGCACCTTAATTTAAATGCCCAAGTGGGATAGGGGCAGCTATAGTGCAGCCATGACTGATAGTTGACAGACGCCACCTAGAAAAAAATTTGTGGCCAACATGCTTGGGTGTGAGAGTTTCAGTACTGAGCGAGCCACCAAGGCTGACGTACGCAGCATGAGCTCAAAGCACTGCTATTCAGCTTGTGACCACAGCATCGCCTAAAAATGTTAAAATATATATTTTCATGCTATTATTTAGCAATAATAGTATTACAGAAGACCCCTGACTGTGATAAAACTGACCAGGATTCTGATAATAGCAGGATTGTGGTGATACTTAGCGCTGTGCTCCATGGAGGGAGGAGTAATGTTGAGGGAGGGAGGGAGGTGGCGTCGTCTTCTGACTGTGTGTGGCCACCTTTTATTGACTGGACTTACCACACCAGCTTAGTGGTTCACTAAGATGAACACAAATGTAGATACTTATATATAATCTGTGTCTAGAGTGTAATAACAGCAACAGGAGTATGTTGGGGGCCACCATTTTGGTGAGGGAAGTGCGTTGTCTGCACGACTTATCATGTTGTTTACTGGTGGCCACTATAGTCTTTGGGCACCATACCAGCTTACTTGTACAAGTATGGTGAATAAAACATGTTGAACATGTTTTATTCACCATGAATAAAACATGTACTTATATATAATGTGTTTATATAGTGTAATAACACCACAAACAGTATTGTTGGAGGAGAAATATTAGTGCGTCTGGCCTTGAGGGCGGCCGTCACCAGCTGACTGTGGGAGTAGCTACGTCTTATTACCTTTACTCACCATACAAGCTTAGATGTACAGTTATGGTGAACAAAACATGTAAATACTTATATATAACATCTGTGAATAGTGAATAAATGCAAAAACAGTATTGTGGGAGGAGAATAAGGGCGTGTGAGGTGTTGTTGAGGGAGGACAGCTGGACAAATCCAGTTCCTACATACATGGCCACTTGGTGGTGCTCTGAACAGACTAATGTCCGGGTAGATTGTTTTGGAGTCTTGTTTTCAGTGTTTTGTTTACCTTGCTGTTGTCTGTTTTGTCTTGATCTACCTTTATAGTGGCATTTTCTTGGTTTGATTGATATCCTATCCTCTGCTTCCTGGGCAGAGGAGGAGGGCCAGGTGTTGGCCTTTGGTCCCCTGGAGTGAATCAATTTGGGTGGAGCTATTCACGTTGCAAGCAACAGGAAGTCTCAACAGGAGACTTCCCAGAAAATTACTCCTTGGTAAATGGGAAAGAGTGGATAAGTGAATTAACAAAGTTTCAAAAATGCTGTACACAAAAGTTATGTACAGTTGTATGTACACAAAAAGTTGTGTACAGTTGTATGTACACAAAAAGTTGTGTACAGTTGTATGTACACAAAAAGTTGTGTACAGTTGTATGTACACAAAAAGTTGTGTACAGTTGTATGTACACAAAAAAGTTGTGTACAGTTGTATGTACACAAAAAGTTGTGTACAGTTGTATGTACACAAAAAAGTTGTGTACAGTTGTATGTACACAAAAAGTTGTGTACAGTTGTATGTACACAAAAAGTTGTGTATGTAAAGTGTATGTAAAGAACTTACACTTGCAGGTGGTGGTGATGAGAGGATGACACCAGTGGAGCTGCTGACAGGCACATTAAGTGAGAGTGATATGGGCACGGCCAAGCCAGGGATGGTCACCTGAACATTCTGAAGACCACTGAGGTTGGTTGTCAGACTCTGCAAGCCTGCTACATTTAAGCCTGGCAAGTAATAACACAAATAAAAATGATTCAACAAATGCAATATATCAAAAGTATCTCTGCAATAGTGTATAAAAGAGTAATGTATGATGTGGGATATTACTGTTTCTTGATGACCTTCTGTATACAATGTCACCAATTTGCAGACAACTCATTAAAAGCTATGAACGCCCAGTAACTACTAGAGCAATGATACAAGACCTGGGTACACTGGTCGAATGGGACCTCAAGTGGAAGGTCAGTCTTGGATTGGTGTTAATCAGGTTGAGATTCATTTTGGCCATACAAGTTTCTTAATACATGATTAAGTAAAAACTTTCTAGGGTTCACATCACATTTGTTGAAATAATAAAAAGCTTGTACAGGTGTTAAGACACCAAGGAGAGTAGCAATATCTATGAAGATGGATTTCACAGCAACACAACACAATTGACAAAAGTTTATTTAAGAACTTACTTGCTAATAAACTGGGGGCTTAACTACTCAAGACTGGCTTCGGGCTAAGTCAACTACATCAAAGAGACATGGAATGTCTAAATGATAAATAACGGTTCCCTTGAGAACAAAACCCTCACTTAATGCAGCTCGCAATGCAGGTCGGTGGGGCTTTGGCTGTGCACACTGGCCTCTTCAGGGTTCCTCAGTGGTTCCTTTATGGGGAAGGGGTCTCTCTTCCCTGCTCCACAGGGGCTGGGTGCTGTTTCTGGCCTTCGGGGTTTGGTTGTTCACATCACTTGTCTTTTGACAGAGTACACGTCCCTGGTTGGCTTTCCTGGTCCCTTCACATGTGGGGTTGCCCTTCTGCTCCTTGTGCTTTTCTGTGTTGTGTGAGTGCTGGTTTTGGGCTTCTATGCGTCGGTATGCTCTCCATCCTTCCTACTGAATGGCTCCTTTCCTCATTGTGGAGCTTGTGGCAGGTTGTCAAAAATGGTTTCTTCTTCCAGTACTAAGGCTGTCAGAGCCAGGAGGGATGCAGACAATACTTTTTTTCAAGATGGCGTCTGTTTATTGGAGTCCTGAGGAACATAATGTGAGCCCTGTGTACCTGCAAGTTTTCAATCTTACGACGTACTAACAAAGATGATATGCTGGAGTGCGCACCCCCATTCCCCATAATATATGATGTGTGCCATACAATGGTAAAGGCACTCAACTGGTCAAGTGCATAGTGCCTTAAGGCACCTTTAGGTATATAGGGAACGATTGAAAACTCCTGCAGGAACATGGGGCTCATATCCTGTGCCTCAAGACTCTAGTAAACAGTTTAAATCTTGAAAAAGAATCGTCTGCATCCTGGCTGTGGGCGCCTCAATACTGCCAGAGTGATCAAGACTGGCAGACGCAGCTGCAGCACGCAGCACAACTGTGCAACAAGGGGCCACACCACCACTTAATAATGATGAATAAATTAATTAACTACAATTATTTTTCATTAATAGTGTCATAGATTATACCAACTGTGATGAAGACTATGTACAAGGTTTAGATATAAATGAACAGAATGCTAGTTATGATGTTCACCGCACGAGGCAGCCAGACACAGCACTCGGCCATTATTTCATGAACCTCCCTGGAAACAAATCGTAACTGTCTCTATTTTCCGCGTGTTACAACTTGTATTAAAGTTTTTACGTCTTGGCTTAACGTGTTTATGACGTATTAGAAGGTTGTTACAACTTGCTATATTGGTTGTTATAACTGGTTATGAGGTGTTAAAACTTGTCTGAACGTTGTACCAACGTTGTAGTTTCGGTGTGTGTTTGGCAGGCTACACATCGCTGAAATGAACCCATGCTCCTTTACACTATAACCTTATGGAAATCGAGTCATATTCAGACTTTAGTGAAAAGAATGTGATAATATTAGTAGTTCTGTGGCTAGTCTTAGAGATGTGCCTAATATATTGAAAGCCTAACATGTTCGCAGATTACTGTTAGTGTTTATAACATGTTTTGCTAGCTACATAAACACAAGCAAAAATCACTGAAGACATCAGTATTAATTTTTTTTTATAACTTTCCACTTCTTTGCCATTCAAAACCTGAGAATTTTAACTGAAAGACAAGGTTTTATCAAATACAGGCGGAGTTGGAAACTTACTCTGAGGGAAACCATTATCGTTTTATAACTCGGCACAAACAGCTTACGTAGAGTTAGTGCATGAAACTCTAACAACACAAAATCAATTTTAAAATGCAGGCCTATGTAATTATAGGAAGAAGAGCTTGAAGAAAAGAAGTGTGTGTGAGGGAAAGAGATGAAGAAAAAGAGAGTGAAATTATAGAGGATAAAGGGCAAGAGGAAGGAATAGGAGAAAAAGGAAGGAGGATATTGAGAAGAAAAACAATAAGGATACAAGAAGAGAAGCAGGAGGAAGAGGAGGAGGAGGAGGTGGAGAAGCAGGATGAAGAGAAGCAGGAGGAGGAGGAGGAGGAGGAGGAGGAGGAGGAGGAGGAGGAGGAGGAGGAGGAGGAGGAGGAGGAGGAAGAGGAGGAGGAGGAAGAGCAGGAGGAGGAAGAGGAGGAGGAGGAAGAGGAGGAGGAGGAAGAGGAGGAGGAGGAAGAGGAGGAGGAGGAAGAGCAGGAGGAGGAAGAGCAGGAGGAGGAAGAGCAGGAGGAGGAAGAGGAGGAGGAGGAGGAAGAGGAGATTGAAGATAAGATGAGAGGGAAGAGAAACCAGAGGAGGAGACAAATGAAACAGACCTTTACTACTATAAGGAAGAGCAGCAGGAAGAGTGAGAGATAACTACAAGCATAAGTGTAGACTTACCAGGTAGATTAAGACTTGCAATATTGACATTAGGAGGTGGTCCACCAGTGCCGCTGTCACTCCGCAACACTGCTGCTGCTGCAGAACTGCCAACCCCAGCCTGGCTGCACGCACCACTCACACTACCTCCAACTTTGACTACACTGCCATCTTGCTACACCGTTCAAAGATACATTAAGAAATTATGGTTAATTACTGTGTAATACACTGAATACTATATACATCATAACTGACTGATGCACAAACTGTACCTTAAATTTTCAATATTACATAGAAATGTTACATCCATATATGGTCACAATATGAAAAGAATAACTGGGAACTCTGTAAATTTATATACAAGTGCAAAAAAACCAGCGTTGAATGTAGTGAAACGTCATTTTCTGGGTGAGCCCCGGAGGCTTCCTGGAGCTTATCGGGCTAATGTATGTTATGTTAGACCGGGAGATTAGCTATGGAGTTCAGACCTACCAGGTACCAGCGCCAGAACCTGGCCCCTTCAGAGAGGTTTCAGGGAGCAATGGCCCTGGAAAACCCCATATGGTTGGGGGTTTTCCTTATCTGCCATCGACCGGGGTTAGGCACCCAGAAAGGTAGACGTAACAAAACAAACCCCACATGGTAAGAAACAACAACAAAAACCGAACAGAGAAGTAGAAAACTCCCTACAATCCCAAGGAAAACAATCAATTTACTGCCATGCCGGTCGTCCGCGCAGCCCTCCCCTTCCCGGGAGGGGGAGGCCCCCGGACCTCACCATACCGGCTGCCTTCAGTTCGGAAAGTAGGCTTCAACCAACGCGAAAAATCCCGCCGACTGGATGGGAGGGAGGGTAACCAGGGAGCCTCCGGGGCTCACCCAGAAAATGGCGTTTCATTACATTCAACGCTGGTTTTTTGTGGGGAGCCCCTACTGCTCCCTGGAGCTACATACCCAAAGAGAAGGAAAAATGGGACTTACCCGGGAGGCGGCGGCCACAAACTCCTCAACACGAAGTCGAGACAACTGGCTGCAACCCGCGACCCCAAGCAACACAAGAACGCCGAGGAGCAGGGACGTTCACCAAATAACGGGCAGCCAGGACCCTGTTAAACTTCCAAAATCCACGCGCCCAAATATGTGCCCATGACATATTACCAAACACGGCAGCCAAAGCCGCAAACTTCCTAATGTCATGGGCGCAAGGATAGACCGCAGGCTGGCTAGACTTAATAACCCTGCGGACAACCTGGAAAACCCGAGCCCTGGAACAGGGAACAAGGGAAACCGGATCAACCCAAAGCGCATCCCCAGCCACCCCGGCTGAAGCGCGCAGGTAACGGCGAAGTGCTGCAACTGGACACAACACATGATGCACCCCCAGCTGAACTAACCAAGCATCAATGACCCACGGACCCCTCTGGAAAGCAGCCGTCTCATTCTTCGCCAGAAAAGATGGAGAAGGCTGCAAACGGACAAACCTACCCCCAGGACCAAAAGAGCAGAAACGAAAGAGCGCTGGAGGAGAGCATGAAGCTCCCCTACCCGGCCCCCAGAGACCAATGCCAACAAAAACAAAGCCTTGGGAAAACAATCAGGAACCGAAGGGGCCACCACAAACCGAGGAGAGGAAAGATAGGAGAGCACCCTGTCCAAGGACCAGGATGGCTCAGGAGGAGCATGAACATGCCGGAGGTGAAACATAGCACGGGAAAGCTTACGAAACGGGGCGGATGTGACGTCCACCACGAAAGCTAGCTTGAGCGGCTCCGCCAGCGCCGCACGATACGAGGCGACAGTATTAGGCATCAAATGACGGTCCTGAAAAAGCCAAGAAAGGACAAAACAACCCGATCCGAAAGAAAAGACAACCTACGAAGAGCCAGAAAATGGCGAAAAGAACGCCAGGAAACTTCATACTGTCGCCGAGACGAAGCTCTCAGGTGGGACACCATCAACGAAGCCACCTGATCACCATAGAAATAGTGATACACCCGCGTCAAAAAGACCAGACGCGAAGAGCAGAGGAGGAAGTCGAACCAGCCCCGTACCGGGTCGGGCCGACCTGCTGAAAGAGGCGGAGCCGCGGAAAACGTCCCGGGTTCGGGCACCGAGCCAAAAGCACCGGAAACCAAGGCTGGGCCGGCCACCAAGGGGCCACGAGGACTACTCTCCCTGGGAATGTCTCCAACCGAACCAGAACCCGAAGCAACAGCTTGACTGGAGGAAAGAGGTACAGGTAACACCACCTCGACCAGTCCTGCCGAAAGGCATCCACCGCGAACGCTTTGCAGTCGGGGAAGGGCGTCACATATATTGGGAGACGCCGGGACCACGCCGACGCAAAGAGGTCCACATCTGGGAGACCGTACATCTGGCAGATCCAACGAAATGAGTCGTCGTCGACCGTCCACTCCGTGGACAGGGGAAGGAAGCGAGACAGACCGTCCGCCAGAATGTTGGACACTCCCCGGACGTGAACCGCACGGAGAGCCAAACCCCAAGAATCCAGCAGACGAACCACTCGAAGGGACCAACCCCAAAGAGCCAAGGACCGAAGAGAACCCCCGCGGTTCAGGCAATGAACCACTGGAGAACAGTCCGAATGGTCGATCCCCGAGCGACCCGAATCCTCCGAAGTGCGAACCAGACAGCCGCGAACTCCTGAACCATGCTGTGAGCCCGATGGAAGGACGGACCCCACCGTCCCTGGCCTGCCTGGTGAGCACTGGTCACAAAGCCCCAGCCGAGAGACGACGCGTCCGTGAACACATCGAGCGAGGGCTCGGGAAGGCGCCAAGGCACCGAACCCCGAAAAGCCCGAAGAGGAAGCCGGTGATGCAGCAACCGACATAAGACCCCCGGAGGACGAACCCAACGATCGTGAGAGAGGCGGAAAGGACGTCCCCGAAGGAACCAAAACAGACGCCGAAGCCAAACCCGACCCGGCGGGTAGACTAGTACGGCGAAGTTCAGACTCCCGCACAACCGCTCGAGCAACCGCCGAGTGAGTGGCGGTCCCGCAGCGCCTCTGGAGGGAGAGACAAGGAAGTGGTCCGAGAATCCCAAACAAGACCCAGCCAGGTCCGAACCTGGGACAGAACCAGATGGGACTTCCTCCAGTTTACCTGGAACCCGAACCTGGCGAGCTGGGAAAGAACCATATCCCTGGCTAGCAGACAAGCCGACCGACTGGGAGCCCATACCAGCCAGTCGTCGAGGTAGGCCAAAACCCGAATCCCTAGAAGACGCAGACGGGTCACCACAACCCGGGTCAGACGCGTGAAAACGCAAGGTGCCAGATTCAAGCCAAAAGGTAGGCATCGAAAACGGTAAGCGTGACGCCCCATCACGAAACCTAACCAGTCCCTGAACTCCGGATGAATAGGAACGTGCCAATATGCATCCTTGAGGTCCAGGGACACCATCCAGGCACCCGGCTCCAACAGAAGCCGGACCTGAGACAGAGTAGTCATCCGAAAGGAGGGGCAAGGAATCCAGGGGTTCAGACAGGACAAGTCCAGAATGAACCTCAGATCCGCACAGTCCCGTTTCGGCACTGGAAACAGGCGGGAAACCCACCTGCGGGACATAGTCGTTTCGACCACGCCCAAGCGCACCCACTCCAAGACGACTGGACGAAGCGCAGGAGAAGAAACCTGCCCTGTTAGCCCCGAACCCCCCAAAGGAGGACGAGTCGCCCAACGCCACCGCAGGCCGGATGACACAACCGAAAAGGCCCACAAATTGTGGGACCAAGCGTGGGCAAACAGAGCGAGCTTTCCCCCCATCGCCCCATCAACGGGACAAACCGCGAAAGGGCCGACGCCCTTTATGAGAACCCAACCGTCGAACAGGGCGATCACTGCGCCGACCAGACGACGCTGGCCCCGAAGGGAACAACGGCTCAGAAACTGGCACCAATGGCCCACCTCGACCAGCGGAACCCGGAACCCTGGCACGACCCCTCCGAAACTGCTGAGAACGACCGCTCCGGAGAATCAACAAGTCCGCCATTGACGACAACTAGACGAAGCCGCATGCAGAAACCGAGACACCGCAGTCTCTGCAAACAGCAACGGACAAAACGGAGACGAAAGCCTAAGAGCCAGGGCCCAAGCGGATTCCAAAGAGAGGGCGAGCACAGCCTGACGGCACGCGAGGCGAGAAGCAAATAACAGAGACACCGCTTCCTTCAGGATGGGCGCAAAGAGCTTCAACAGTGCAGCCGACGCCCTAGCTGCCGAAGACAGCGCCCCGGACGAAGGCCCTTCACTTAACGCTCCCACATCCTCCTCAAGCCAAGCAGACGAGAGCTCGAGAAGGGAAAAGAAATACAAGACCGAAGCCAAATGCCCACGGGAGCGCAACTCCTCCGCAACCAATGAAGCCGAAAGCTGAGGAACCTGCACGTGAAGCTGGAAAAGGCCAACATCCCGAGAAAGCACGGGAGCGAATAAGCACGCATTAAGGTGCTCAACCTCGCCCCCCAGGTAAACCTGCATAAAAGTAGCAGTTTCCCGCCAATCAAGTGTGCGGGTCCGACAGAACCCATGCCACGCCCCCAACGAAAAGAAAGGGCAGTCTGCCAGCCAGGAAGACTCCAGAACCTCCAAACGCACCTAAAAACAGGAAGAAGAACCAAACTAACACGAGGACGGATTCATTGGGGAGGCATAACCCGGGTCTCGCAAGAGGTATGCAACAAGAGCTTCCCGAGCCACCTTCGCGGAGATACGGGAAGTAGCAAACCCCTGGAAAGATGGAGCCGAGGTACCCAAAGGCGCCCGGAACCGAACCTGGGGAGAAGCCGAACCCAAATCACACTCATACAGGGAAAGGGAGTAAGAAAACCCCTCCCCCTGCAACAATAAACCCCGCGGGGAAGGCAAAAGCACCCAAGTGGGGTCAGAGGGGGCCCAAGGCCCCCAGGTCGACTCCTCCCCAGCCCAGGATCCCCTAAGTCGGGACCTGGGGCAGAGCCATCCTCCAAACCCTCTACCCCTGAAGAAAAGGTAGAGTCCAAGGGAAAGGCAGACAAGAAGGGGGGTCTGCTGGTGGGACCCAGAAGCCTCGGCAGGAGGAACCGGCTCAAATGCCTCCGTCCCCGACCCGGATGGAGCAGCCCCCGAAGCAGCCCGAGTCTCACTACCAACTAATTCCTGTCCCAAAGCCGAAACCCGCATACGTTTCGGAGCCGGACACGGGGGAAGGTGCAGGAAGAACCACAGGGGAAGGACCAGAGGGCGTGGCTGGAGCCAAAGTCATAGCGACCAATGCCCCCAGGTCAGGGTCCCTAAAGTCAAAACGGGGCAGCCTTGGGGCATCCGGGTGGGAAACCAACCTAGCGCGTTGCAATAACCTAAATCTAATATGCAACGCTGATGCTGCCTGTACCCTAATAGGAACATCCTCAGAGTAAAACTGGAGCACAAGCAGAGAACAGGACTTGCAAGACGCCGGGTCAAAGGTGTCATTGACCCAACAGGCAGCATGACGGAGGCAAAACAGGTGACTGTCACCCTGAGACAAGGGCACACGAGGCAGAACCTCCACCAGGCAAACAAAAACAAAACAAAAGAAAAACGCCGCAAAAGTACACCGTCTCCAGAGCAACAGGAACCGGTCGCCGCTTAGGTGACAGGCCGCGCAACACCTTGACGCCCTAACCAGCACAATACCACTCCCTACCCAGGGCCAAACAAGGGCCCCAAGCCCCAGCTGGCCCCAAGGGCGAGGCAAATGCTGAGCAGCAAGAACCTCTACGGGAGCGGTTCCCGAACGCCCCAGAGAAGATAACCCTGACACGCAAGGGCAGTACTCACAGGCGCCTAGGGAAGGAAGCCCCTAGGCTTCCTTCCCTAGGCGCGTCAGTGACCCAACAGCCAGCATGACGGAGGTAAAAGTGGCGGGGACACCACTCTCATGAAAACGTGCAGGAAAACTTCACACACAGAATCACATTCATTTACTAATACATACTCTCAAACACAAATGAAAAATAAAATTTAACACAAGTAAAACAAACAGGTACTGTAACTAAGACAAACATTTCCATTAATAACAACAAAAGCTAGACTTTATATACCAGGTTAACATCTTTAACTAAATAAACTTTACTTAAACAGAACTTCATATACCCATGGCAGATTGTAAAATAAAGGCAGTTTTTCTCCTGATTACACAATATAAACTATACAATACAGTATTAAAATCTAACCTTATTTGCAGCAG
This sequence comes from Procambarus clarkii, assembly GCF_040958095.1. Lineage (NCBI taxonomy): Eukaryota > Metazoa > Arthropoda > Malacostraca > Decapoda > Cambaridae > Procambarus > Procambarus clarkii. The sequence continues at coordinate 9,660,912 of NC_091220.1, forward strand.
CAGCAGCAGCAACAGCACTTGAAGACTGGGCAGAGAGACGATCTAGTAGTGACGGCCCACCTCTCTGTGGAGCAGGATTATCTGCTGATGGTGTACCTGTAGAGTCAAAAAGAACAATGTTATAAAAAATATAAAATACAATAACTGTTTAATTATATAATTAAACATTCATTAATTTAAAAATACACTGTAATGTAAGCCCAGAACAGAAAAGTGTTGGTAATGTCAGGAAAGAAAATTAAAGACAATACAGCAACAAACAAAAAATCAGCATTGAATGTAATGAAATGCCATTTTCTGGACGAGTCCCGGAGGCTCCCCAGAGCTGAATGGATATGAATAACTTTCTGGCATCAGTCAATGTGCTTGGAGTTCTTGCCTACGAAGACCATGAGCCAGAACCCAGCCCCCCTCAAGACAGGCACGAGGAGCGATGGCCTATAGAAACACCCATGTGTTTGGGAGCATACTATGTCTGCCATCGACCGGATCTGGCACCCAGAAAGGTAGGCGCCACAAAACAAACCCCTATTCTGGTGAAACTATTACTGCTACTGCAAGCTAAGCGAGTGGACAGAACTCCCCAAACGAAAATTAGAAAACGAGCATGATGTCATCATGTTACTGCGCCGCTGTCTGCGCAAACCCCCCCTCTCGGGAAGGGGGAGCCCCTGACCCCCATGCCAGCAATACCCCCTTCAGTACTTAGGCTGGATGATAAAATATCCGAAAACACCGCCGACTGGACTCACTCACATACCGGGAATGGCATACCGGGACTCACCCAGAAAATGCCATTTCATTTCATTCAACACTGGTTTTCTGGGGGGGAGCCCCGTTGGTTACCCGGGCAGTGATCAGTCCTCATTCTTCAACGCGAAGCCAAGACAACTGGCTGCAACCGCTGACCCAATGCTACGCAAGCCCTACGAGGACCAGGGACAATGACAGGGTAGCAAGCGGCCAGGATGCTGTTCGACCTTCAAAAACCCCGTGCCCGAATGTCAACCCAAGACATGTTGCCAAAGAGCAAAGAGCTCCAAGAGGAAAAAGAGCACCCGGTCCAAGGACCAGGAGGGCTCAGGCGACGCATGAGCAGGCTGGAGATGAAACAATGCACAAGACAACTTGCAGACCGGAGCAGACCTAACATCAATACCGAACGCAAGTTGGAGTGGCTCCGCCAGCTCTGCACGATAGGAGGTGACAGTATTCGGCATAAGAATATGCCGAATATTGTCACATCTAAACCCTGATGGTCCTGAAATAACCAGGACATAAAGAATAAAACAACCCAATCAGAGACCGAAGTACACCTACGCAGTGAATGGAGAAACCGGAAGGACCGCCAGGAAACTTCATACTGCCGCCAAGACGAGGCATGCAGATGGGAGACCAACGAAGCCACTTGTGCCCCATACAAATGGCGATAGTTTCGCGTCAGAAAGACCAGACGTGAAGACTTGAGGAGAAGAGCGAACCAGCCTCGTAAAAGGCAGGACTGATCTCCTGAAACAGGGGGAGCCGTGGGAAGACCCTCAGGTTCGGACACCAAGCAAGCAGCACCTGAAACCAAGGCTGGCCCGGTCACCAAGGAGCCGGAAGGACAATTCTCCCGTGGTAAGTCTCCAAACGAGCCAGGACCTGGAGCAACTGCTGAATCAGGGGAAAAGAGGTATAGGTAACCCCACTTTGCCCAGTCCTGCCCAAAGGCATCAACCCGGATGGCCACACAATTGAGTTAGGGCGCCACGTATACTGGGAGACACCTCGACCACACCAATGCAAGGAGATCCACTTCTGGAGGCCCAAACGTTTGGCAGAGCCAACGGAACGAGTTGGCGTCAACCGTTTATTCCTTGGACAAGGGAATGAACTGAGACAGGCCGTCCACCAGGACACTGGACACCCCCCTGAACGTGAACCACCAGGGTAACCAAACCCCAAGAACTCAGCAGACGAGTCACCTGAAGCGACCAGCCCCAAAGAGCCAAGGACTGCATTGAACCTCTGAGGTTCAGGCAATAAACCACCAGGAAACAGTCCCAATGGAGCCGGACCATCGATCCGCGAGAAACCCGAATCCTCCAGAGCGACATCCACACAGCCGCGAACTCCTGCACAGTGCTGTTAGCCCGACGGAGGGACGGAACCCACTGCCCCTGGCCGGCTTGGTGAGCACCTACTCACAAAGCCACAGCCAAGAGATGACGCATCCTTGAGCACATTGAGCAAGGGCTTGGACAGAAGGGATGTCACTGAAGGAACCAGAACAGCCGACGAAGCCACACCCGACCATGTGGGTAGACAATAATGGCGAAGTTTAGGCTCCTGCACAAACACTCGAGCAACTTCCGCGTTACGCGGGAGCCCCTCAGAAATAGATGAAGGCGGGAACGCAGATGAAGCAAAGCCACTGGAGGAAGAGACAAGGAAGCGGTCCGAGGATCCCAAACAAGACCCAGCCAAGACTGAACCCGAGAGGGAACCAAATGGGACTTCCGCCAGCTCACCAAGAACCCGAACCCAGTGAGCTGGGAAAGAACCAAATCCCTGACGAGCAGTCATGTGGACAGACTGAAAGCCCAAACCAGCCAGTCGTCAAGGTAGGCCAGAACCCCAACACCTAACAGACGCAAGCAGGCCACCACGACCAGAGTAAGGCGAGTGAAAATGCAAGGCGCCAGATTCAAGCTGAATGGAAGGCAACGAAAGCAGTAACCTTGACATCCCACCACAAAACCGAGCCAGTCCCTGAACTGTGGATGAATCGGGACATGCCAATATGCATCCTGGAGGTTTAGGGACACCATCCAAGCACCCGGCTCCAACAGAAGATGGACCTGGGACAGAGTAGTCATCCAAAAGGAGGGGCAATAAACCCACGGGTTCTGACGAGACAAGTCCAAAATGAACCGGAGGGCCGCACGATAGGCGGGAGATCCACCTGAGGGACGAGGACGTTTCGACCAAGCCCAAGCAAACCCACACGATATGACTTGACAGAGCGCAGAAGACGCCTGCCCCACCAGCTCCAAACCCCACAGAGGAGGAGGAGCCACAGAACACCACCACAGGCTGCACGAAACGACCCGAAAGGGCCTCGAATCATGGGACCAGGCACAAGCAAACAGAGCGAGCCTCCTCCCCACCGCCCGTCAATGGGATGAACCGCAAATGGGCCGATGCACCTTACGAGCACCTAAAAGGCCAAAGGGTGATCCCCGCACTGAACAGAAACAGACGGCACTGGAGATTATGCTGCAGTTGAACCTGACACCACTGGCCTACCACAAGAGAAAGAACCCCGAGCCTTTGCACGACCCCATCAGGACGGGGGCTCCATGAGCCCCACAAGCCCCCCAGAGGCCCAACAATTCCGACATAGGATGGCAACTAGCTGAAGCCACCTGCAGATACTGCATCACCGCAGACTCTGCAAACAGCAATGGACAAAAAGGGGATAACAATCTAAGAGCCAGAGGCCCAAGCGGATTCCATGGAAGAAGCGAGCACCGCCTGCTGACATGCGAATTCAGAAGTAAAAAAATGCGAAACCGCATCCCGCAGGAGTGGCACAAACAGATTCAACAGCGCAGACGATGCACAGGTCCATATCTAGTCAAGGATAAGACTAAACTGGAAAAGGTTCAAAGGTTTGCCACCAGACTAGTACCCGAGCTGAGAGGTATGAGCTACGAGGAGAGACTACGGGAATTAAACCTCACTTCGCTGGAAGACAGAAGAGTTAGGGGGGACATGATCACCACATTCAAGATTCTGAAGGGGATTGATAGGGTAGATAAAGACAGTCTATTTAACACAAGGGGAACACGCACAAGGGGACACAGGTGGAAACTGAGTGCCCAAATGAGCCACAGAGATATTAGAAAGAACTTTTTTAGTGTCAGAGTGGTTGACAAATGGAATGCATTAGGAAGTGATGTGGTGGAGGCTGACTCCATACACAGTTTCAAGTGTAGATATGACAGAGCCCGATAGGCTCATGAATCTGTACACCTGTTGATTGACGGTTGAGAGGCGGGACCAAAGAGCCAGAGCTCAACCCCCACAAACACAACTAGGTGAGTACAACTAGGTGAGTACAGGCCACCGAAGGCAATGCACCAGACCCAGAGGCGGCCCTAAGCTCTTCCACATTCACCACAAGCCAGTCTGAAGACAGCTCAAGGGGGGAGAAGAACTGCAGGGATGAGGCCAGCAGCCCTGCGTACGCAAGTCCTCCGCAACCAATGTAGGCATCCCTTCCGAAAGGGAAGGAACCTGCACATGAAGCTGCATCACACCAACATCCCGCGGAAGGGCAAGGACAAACACGCACTTAATAAGATGCTCAAGTGCGCCCCTAGGAAAACCTGCAATGCCGTTTGAGCCTTCCGCCACAAAAGCGTTCGGGACCGACAGAACGTATGCCACGCCTCCAAAGAGAAGAAAGGGCAGTCTGCTAACCAGGACAACTCCGGAACTTCATAATGAACCCAGTAAGGACATGAAGATCAATACACAAAGGAACATGGATCCATCACGAAAGCAAAATCCGAGTCTCGTAGGAGGTAAGGCGCAAGGGTGCCCCACACCCACTGGGACTGGACTCGGGAAGCCGGAAACCTCTGGAAAGACAGAACTGAAGAACCGTCGGGGTCACGGAATCGAACCCGGAAAGGGGTAGACGCCAAATCCAACTCTTACCTGGAGGGAGCAAAAGAGAACCCGACACCCTGTAACACCAAGCCCCACTCCGAGGGTACAAAAATGCAAGAGGGGTCCAATGGGGTTAAAAGGCCCCCAAATCAACCCTTCCCCTCCCAGGAACCTCACCTTGAGGATCAGGGGCTGAGCTGTCCTCCACACCCCCGCATCTAAAGAAAAGGCAGGAGCAGTCGAAAAAGCAGGAACGAAGGAGGCCCACTTGTCAGACCCCAAAAACTCTGACAGGAGGACCAAGCGCGAATGCCTCCGCCATCACCCCAGAAGGGGACTCCCCCTGAGACTGCCCGAGTCTCAACACCAACTAAACCCTGCCTTGACTCCGAAACCCTCAGTAGCTTTGGAGCCGTAAGCAAGGGGGGAGGAATCGGATGGACAAGGGGGGGAGGGAGGACGGAACAAGAGCTGAAGCGACTCCCACCCCCAAGTCCAGGTCCCTAAAACCACAACGAGGCCGTCTCAGGGCATCCGGGGAAGCAACTAACCTAGCGCGTTGCAGCAACCTAAACCTAGCATGCAATGCAGTTGCCGCCTGCACCCTCATATCATTATCAGTAGCTTGGGTGAACTAGAGCACGTACAGGCAACAAACATCGCACGACTCCAGGTCAAAAGAATCACCGACCCAACAGGCAGCATGGCGGAGGCACAACCGGTGATTGTCCCTCAGAGACGAGGGGGACAGAGCAACCTTCCGACTCGCACGAAGCGAGAGGTAACTGAAGGGTCACATCCATTGGACCACGGAGCCCCTACGGGGTTTCCCAGGGACCGTAGCCTTATTAATATGCTAAGGGAAGCCCAGGCAGGGTACTGCAAACTGGCGCTCAAGACTACCAACCAATCTGCTGATAGCTGAACCCCTGGAACGTGTCCACTCACTGAGGCTTAGCAAGGGGGTACCACCAACCACACAAAAACTGAGAATAGATATAATTATAGATATATACACCCCAACACAGAAGGGACAACCACTAAGGCAGACCCCCTCACCATGCAGAAAAACAAAAGCAAAACCCTGCAAGAGGACAACGTACCCAGGCGGAACAGAGCCAGCCGCTGTAAGAGGTGAAAACTAGCTGTGCAGTACCCTGTGCCCCTACCAGTGACGAAAACTACCCCCCCCTACCCAGAGGCAAACACGGGCAACAAAGACCCCAGTTGACTCCAAGGGCAGCCAAGTACCGAGCAGTAAAAGATACAGTGGGGTTAGATCCCGAGGTAACTTGTGGAAGGTGGCCCCAAGCCCTAAGGGTAGTACTATACTTACAGGGCACCTAGGGAAGGTGGCCCTAGGCACATGCAGCCTGAGTATTGATGAATATTACTCCTGGCTTGCACACTACAAGTCCACGCCACAAGGCACAGAATCTGAGGCAAATCGCAGGAGCCAGAGGCACAAGACCATGCCAGTAACACATCAGCCTGAGAACTGAAGGGTGGATCGCCGGCGTCGGGGTCTGGGGCTCCCTCTTTCCCCTCCTTCGGATGTTGACCAGACCACACACTAGAAGGTGAAGGGACGACAATGTTTCAGTCCGTCCTGAACCATTCTCAAGTCGATTGTGCTTCCCCTCCTTCAGAGCCGGAAGTAGGGGAAGGGGAACAGGAATTACAGCATGGAAAGGACAAGGGGGTGTGAACGAAACCAAAGTCAAGGCGACCAACACCCCCAAGTCCGGGTCCCTATAACCAAAATGGGGCAGCCTCGAGGCACCCGGGTGAGCAACCAACCTAGTGCGCTGCAGCAGCCTAAAACACGCATGCAACGCTGAAGCTGTCTGCACCCAAATTTTTACTCCTTGGCTTTCTGGTTGTCTTTCCTGGTGAGGTGTCAAAATGTCACTGCTTCCCGTGCCTCTGTGAGGGGTGGCCAGGTTCTGGTGTTGGTCCCTACTAGGCCTGTAGAACTCTTCGGCTGATGAGACCTGGTAGATGGGAATCTTCTCAGTGTATAGCTTTAGGGAGCCACAAGAAGCTTCCCCCCAGAATAACTGCATCTCACACATGCCACCAGAAGGCATCTCGGTTGTAACGAATCCAATCTCAAGCCGAATTGAGATTGAACTGTAGTTTCAAAGTATCATATGACAAAAAGTACTGGGAAAAATGGGTCACCACGAGGGTAGCTCTCATCCTGTAACTACAGTCAGGTAATTTAAACACTTAGGTAATTTAATTCAGGTAATTTAAGCACTCAGGTAATTATAACCCACACATGAAGCAGGAAATGGAAAAAAAGCAAAGTACTGTAGAAACTCACTAATCCGGGATCTGCCAATGCGGAAAATGCCCTAATCCAGCAAAAGTTGTGGCCAGATAAAGTTATCTCTCTATCCGGCCAAAATGTCCATAGAAGCCGGACTAGCGGATATTTCGCCGGATCAGCATATAAATGATAGAGTTTGAAGCCTAAAAATCTCTCCAAAACCAAGGGTCGACTTGCTGCCGAATATAAAATATAATCTTTACCACTTAGAGATAAATAAGTGAAACTCCTGGCCTAACACTCGTTGTACATCACCACCATGAACGGGAGGGAGTCATCCTCACTCTCACAAGTCGAGCCAGGCCTCGGGCCGGGCTTGGGGAGTAGAACAACTCCCAGAACCCCATCAACCTGGTATCACTATTGTTCTTCCTCCCACCCTCACTTCCTTGCTCCCACTACTGTCTCCCTCCAAAATACTCTTCTGTAGGTGGCAGTAGATGGCCAGCTAGAGATAGCTTGGAGAATTTCCATCTAATTCAATAAAGCATTCATGAAACAAGAATTTTAACAACTTTTTATTATCCTAATAATATGACTAAACCAAATCTGTAACCAAAAATATATATGATGATGTACATCCAGCATTTAAGAAACAAATCTGGCTAACGGGGTCGAGTGTGATCGGCTTATCGGATTGAGCCCGTCCCTCCCCCCACCACCGACACACCTCCCCCCCCCCCACATCCCGTACACTCTTTGGTACACTGGTCGCTTAGTTCAACTGTCCATATTTCATAAGTAAAATTGTAGTTTAATTAATAAACAGGAAGCAATAAAACATGTTAATGATTATTAATGTATCATAATACTATACACTTTACACAAAAATCAATATATAATGGCATAAATATTGTATAGCTAAGATATAACTTTTAATATGGGCGGGAGGCTTTGGTCGGTGCTTTGTCAGCGAATTAACACACTCACTGTCTGTCTGCCTACCTGCCTGCCTGCCTGCCTGCCTGCCTGCCTGCCTGCCTGCCTGCCTGCCTGCCTGCCTGCCTGCCTGCCTGCCTGCCTGTCTGCATGCCTGTCTGCGTGCCTGCCTGCCTTTGGATAATTTAAGTTTGCAAACCAAGTGGCTGCTTGTACAACATTTTTGGAAATTGGTCACTTTTGGACTTCTGTGGTGAAAAAGTACATTAATTCGGAAAATGTGCTAATCCGGCTGGGGGTCTTTTACATATAGTCCAGATTAGCGAGCCAATACGGTACAGCAATGGGTGTATGTAAATCAAATGCTATATGGATAGCCAATACCCCCCTTTTGTCTGTAAGCATGAAGGTGAATGTGTGTCCAGCAGAAACGTGAACCCGAGACAGCACCAGGTGAGGGAACGAGGTGGCTCGCTAGTGAGGACTCTGCGTAGCCTGGACTACTATCTGGTGACAGCAAAATCCAACACCAGCAATAACAATTGTTGTCTTGTTTTCCTCAGGATTACTAATTTCCTTCAAGCATTTGTTTGTTTTGACATGCTCATACTTTTGTTAGGTTTTTGTCAGATTTAGGTTCATCTCTAATACCCAATCTCTCCTCGTCTCATAGAGAGCCAGATTCTGGTCCTGACTCCCAGTAGGCTCAGAATCCTGGTGGGAGTTCCTAGGGCTTGGCAGATTCAGTGCTGTAGTAGCGGGGGAGCTACTGAGGGGGGCCCTCCCAGTAAAGAGCAGCCAATAAGCTTATTAAACATACAGTAAACATACATACATACAATAGGCTTATTAAATGTAACGTGTTACATTTAAACACTTGGAAACAAAATTTCACAACAATATAAAAATAATGCAAGTGTTTAATAAGTAAAAATTTAATTCTTCAAAAGAATTACTGTACAAGATATTTAGTCTACCTGCTAGTAGCTGTTGCAGGCCAGAAACATTAAGAGATGAAGACGATGAATCATTGCTGGAAGATTTGGTATGACCCGACGTATCATTGACACCACCAACAAGACTCACAACCTGAGACAAATCAAAATATATAAAATTATTCTTGAAAAGAAATTTGAGTAATAATGTAGTTAGAACAATTTTAATTTTATCTATAGAAATATGCTAGGTTCATACAAAACCAGACATGAATGTAATGAAATGCCTCTTTCCACTTGGGCATTGGTAGCCCCCTTTAGCTAGCCCCCCCCCCCCCCACACACACACACACACACACATACACACACGACACATCAGCCCCAATAGTCCTTAATACCCTACAGGAGACCAGAGCCAGAGTCTGGCACCACAGAGGCACAAGGAGCAGGGAATCCTTTATGATCACCTCAACTCAGGAAACATCCAGAGAGTAAGTGAACCAAAACTGAACTGCAAGTTTCACAGAGGAACTAAAAATTAAGCAGTTTGCTTCATTCTTGACCTACAGTCGGAGATCCTGGGTTCAATTCCTGGGCGGGACAAATATTTGGGCATGTCTCCTTTCACCTAATCCTCGGTTCACCTAGCAGTAAATAGGTGAAGTTAGGCAACTGTTGAGGGGTTGCATTCTCGGGAGGGTCAGTAGTTCAACCAACTTTCCACACATTCACTACATATTCTCTACAAACTCACTACATACTGTCTACATATTCACTACATAATGTCTACATATTCATTATATATTGTCTACACATACATACAAGTGTACAGGTAAATTACCTGGTGATGGGTGAATGGGAAGTTGGGACAGATGGAAGAATAATCTGGTGAGGAAGCTTAGTAGTTGAAGAGAGTATGGGCTGGGCTTAAGCACCTCTCGTACTCGGTCGCTGCAGCTGGCCGAGTATGAGAATAGTTGTGTATCACCCACACCGCCACAAAGCAATGGGGGCCAAGAGAACCAAGTGACAACCTGAAGTCCTTGTTTAGTAGTTCACTGTTGCATCACTATCTTGGGTTTTCTAAGGGCTGCAGGAGTCTACCTTTTCTTGTTCTTGTTTTTCTTGGAGATTTGGCTTCGTGTCTGTATCATGCTGCCCCTCAGGTGACGGTGCTGGAAGTTGTGGTGGGTAATGCTGCTCCGTGATTTCCCGTGGTATTTTTACGAGTTCTTGACCCAAGGCGTAGAAAGACGGAAGACCCCTCTTCCCTCCTGGAAGCGAGGGCATTATTATTATTTTCTGAGGCGTTGCTACTGGTGTTGTGGAGATCAAGTCTGCTTCCTCAGAAATATTCTCAGCATCGTTGGAGAAATCCTCAACATCTCCAAGATCTACTGAAGTTATGTATTCCTCTTCTTTATGTGCATCCAGCATTCTTACTTTCGCTGTGGTGTGTGCTGTCTGCCCTGGAGCTGTGACTGTAGACACTGGTGCACTTGTCTGGGTGGCTAGTGTTTACTAGTTGTGTTTACTAGTTGTGTTTTTGCGGGGGTTGAGCTTTGCTCTTTCGGCCCGCCTCTCAACTGTCAATCAATTGTTTACTATTTTTTTTTTTTTTTCCACACACCACACACACACACACCCCAGGAAGCAGCCCGTGACAGCTGACTAACTCCCAGGTACCTATTTACTGCTAGGTAACAGGGGCACTTAGGGTGAAAGAAACTTTGCCCATTTGTTTCTGCCTCGTGCGGGAATCGAACCCGCGCCACAGAATTACGAGTCCTGCGCGCTATCCACCAGGCTACGAGGCCCCTGGGCAGTGTTGTCTGCCCTTGTTGTGTGCTTGCTTGTTCCTGCTGTACTAGTTGCGCTGCTATCACCTTCTCAAACGTTGTCAGCATCGTCTGGGTGTTCGCAGTTATCATCGTCATCCATGGAGCATCAGTCTGAATGGCCGCATTTCCGTATTCTGTCACTGGTATCAGTATGGGAGCAATGCACTTTGCTTCCAGAAGCTCGTTCACTGTTCTGAGGAACAGGTTGTGATCTTGCTTCACAACTCTGTCTGCATATGCCATGATGACCTGGACATGGATGTTCTGGGTGGTGGCTAGCATTCCTGGATTTTGAGGGTCTTGCTGCTGTAGCTTGTGTGGACGTCCACACTATATATGGACGTTGTCGGCAGCAGGTTTAGAAACAGGTCAGGTCCTAAGTCCGAGATCAGAACAATGACAACCCACAGGCGACTGGCCTGTGGGTGGGGTTTCCTTCTCCTTAACTTTTGTTAAGTTTCTCCTCCTATTTTGAGCAGAGGTAAGCGGCGTGCTGTTCTCCACAGACTACACATTTTTTGGTGGTTGCGGTACATTGATTATAGTTGTGGGTGCCAGCGCATAAGCTGCACTTAGCCATTTGCTCTGGCCACTTGTTTTGAGAAGTGATCATAACTGAAGCACTTGAAGCACTATCACACAGTGTAGATTTTCTCCATCTGGTATCTGGTTAGGTGAGGAGGTGATCCCAAACAATTTGAATCCATTTTTGCTGCCTCTTGGGCTACACACTCTCAGGAAACTCACTATATTTTACATATTCAGTGCACATTCTCTACATAATACATATTTGCTACACACTCTGCATATTCTCATATTCACTACACACTACATATTTACTACACAGCTCTCATCCTGTAACTACACTTGTGTAAGTACTGTATACAATACATGCTACATATTTTCTACATACTCCTTGATATCTGCTTGAAGGGGTTCTGGGAGTTCTTCTACTCCCCAAGCCTGGCCTGACTTGTGAGAGCTTGGTCCACCAGGCTGTTTGCTTGGAGCGGCCCGCAGGCCCACATACCCACCACAGCCCAGTTGGTACAGCATTTCTTAAAGAAAACTATCTAGTTTTCTCTTGAAGGTGTCCACGCTTGTTTCAACAATATTTTTTATACTTGCTGGGAAGATGTTGAACAACCGTCGACCTCTGATGTTTATACAGTATTCTCTGTTTGTGCCTATGGCATCCCTGCTCTTCACTGGTTCAATTCTGCTTTTTCTTCCATATCGTTCATGACAGTATGTTGTTATTTCAATGTGTTGATTTGGGACCTAGCCCTCAAGTATTTTCCATGTGTATACTGTATTATTCTTTACTACATACTCTCTACACACTACATATTCTCTTCATACTCACTACATATATACATACTACATATTCCCTACACACTCACTACATATTATATATTCTCTACACACTTACTGCATATTACATATTCTCTACATACTACATATTTTATAAACACTATATACTACATACTTTCTACACACTATATACTACATATTTTCTACACACGACATACTGTTATCTGCAAAGGATAATACAGTACAGTGTGTATTCTTGCCTGTGTCTGATATGAGGATGAGGAAAAGTTCCAGAGCAAGCACTGTGCCTTGGTTGGACTGAGCTTTTCAACAGTGGATAATTCAGATCTTACTTTGATGACTATTACACTCTAGGTTCTGTTTGTTAGGAAAGTGTAGATCCAACGCCCTACTTTGCCAGTACAGTAATTATTTTTGTGTGGATTTTGTGTACAATAACAGCCCGGTCACATTTGTCAAAAGTGTTGGCAAAATCTGTGTATATTACATCAGCAATTTGTTCATCTTCCATGACGTCAAAGGCAAGTCGGCCGAGCCAGTCGGTCGAGCGGACTTGTGATCCTGTGGTCCCGGGTTCGATCCCGGGCGCCGGTGAGAAACAATGGGCAGAGTTTCTTTCACCCTATGTCCCTGTTACCTAGCAGTAAAATAGGTACCTGGGTGTCAGTCAGCTGTTACGGGTTGCTTCCTGGGGGTTGAGGCCTGGTCGAGGACCGGGCCGCGGGGACACTAAAGCCCCGAAATCATCTCAAGATAACCTCAAGAAGCCATGTCATAGTGGTCTAGCAATTGTGAGAAACAGGAGCGCCCTGTTCTGAACCCACGTTGAGCAGGGTTATGTAGCCACTGTGATTCCGTGTGTTTTGTGACCTTACTTCTCAGCACTCTTCTTTCAAAGTTTTTTTTTTTTATATGTGATGTTATTGCTATTGGTCTATAATTTTTTATATCAGCTTTACTGCCTCCTTTGCAGAGTGCAGTGATCTCTGCTGTTTTAAGTATGTCACAGATAACACTGGTATCTAGGCTCCATATCTAAGTGCTGTTTAGGGCTCCTGAAAGTGTTTTTCTGGGGAAGCCCTGTGGCTTCCCAAAGCTACCTTCCTGAGATTACTCCATACTAATGGTCACATTAGTCGTGTAAGTTTTTTGGCCTAAAAAGAACCAGAGCTAGAACCTGGTCCCCCATCACAGAGGCACAGAATGGAATGGAATTATCAGGAGAGTGTACCAAGCCATTACAACTATATAGCACTTGGAAGGGATCCGAATAAGGATCTGGGATAAGACGGGGAAAAGGAATGGTACCCAACCACTTAGATGGTCAGGGATTGAACCCTGATCTGTCACACTACTGCCCAGCCCAAGTAGTTGGACGAGGCACAGAGAGCAAATGACAATTTGCTATCACACTGGGAAAGTACTCAGAAAGTCAGAGAAGCTTTACAGGCAACTGCAGGTTTCACAGAAAATGAAGCCTTAAAACTTTCCAAACAATTCTGCAAATTATTCACATTGTATAAGGGATTCACTCGAACAAGCTCGAAACTTGTTAGTACCGATTACCACCACCAGGTGGCCCAGCCCCTGCCCTCAGCCAACTCCTCTACTCCAATCTATTGCTGATGTTCTGGTGGTGACTGCTACCACCAGAACAGTGCTCTGGTGGTAGCAGTCACCACCAGGTGGTGTAGTGGTCTGGTCTATTAGTCATGGACAAGCCCCTCTGCTTCAGGCTAGGTGCTGGCCATCATTGGACTTCATTCTTCCTGTAGGAGCCTTTTACTTCTTGTTGTGTGCATTTATTTTAATATGAGCTTTATGTGCATGTTTTCTCTCTAGCTTGAAGTGTAGACTTGGCCTTTGTTGTGTTTTGAAGTACATGCACTCAGGGTTTTATTCCTTGGGTACCTGCTAGCACTGCCCTTACACTGACTTTATCTTTTCTGGTGTGTTTGGCAGTTCATTTCTAAGAGGCCAGCCTCAGGGGTGGAGAGCCTCACTTTGGGCTGTTCAAGGTCTTTGACTCTTCTGGCAGGCGATGAGTCACAATAACGTGGCTAAAGTATGTTGACCAGATCACACACTAGAAGGTGAAGGGACGACAACGTTTCGGTCCGTCCTGGACCATTCTTAAGTTGATTGTCAATCACAATCGACTTGAGAATGGTCCAGGCAACCCAAACGTTGTCGTCCCTTCACCTTCTAGTGTGTGGTGGTCAACATTTGACTCTTCTGTTTGGACCCATTGCTGGGGGGCATTCTACTCGTTATGCTGGAATGAAATGCAGTTTTATAATTGTTTATACAGCACATTGAGGGTTGCCATTTGTAACCCCATTGAATACGGAATTCCAGGAATCAGGACTTGGTGCAGAGTGCATGAGCATACTGTTTATGGCTAATTCAAAGTGCAGTTGGGTTAGGGTGACATCTGATATGTGATTTCATGTTAATATCTCATTCATGAAGAAATTGTTTGGATTAGCAATCTTCAGTGTGTTCAGGGGCTCACTCAAAACAGAATCGTACTGTATCCTCAACATTTCACAGATTTTTTGTTGTCATCTATGAAAGATTCATCTCCTTTGTGCAGGGCTCCAATGCTAGATGTAGTTTTTGTTTTAAATTTTATATGGATGAAAAGGTATATGGGATTCCTCTCTATTTCACTGACGGCTGCTTGCTATCTTTCCATTTTCTGGATTTGATTCGATTCATGTAGTTTTTCTCAATTTTCTAAGTTTATCCTGTAGTGTAGCTCAATCGTTTTTATTTCTCAACATAGCGTTTCTTGTCATTCTTGGAATACAGTGGGGAATTCGACTTATTCTTTGATTTTTTTCTTCTCCAATAGAGGGAACACAATTCTTGCTCCAATCTGCTTCATTTTCTTTCTCTCTTAGTGGTATGTAGTGTGACATATTTCTAGTGCTACTGTGTCTATTTTCTTGAGGCACTGATATACGTTTGCATTTTCTAGCTGTTCTTCCATGCTTTTTTATGTGAGGTCTTGATTTATTAGTTCCAGTTAGTCCATTTATTATTAAAATTGAATTTGTTAAATTCTCCTTTTCTTGGATTTGGGACTGGCTGCACAAGTCTATTGCCCATGATAATTGGTACTTCAATTAGGTTGTGATCTGAGCAACAGGTTTTTGTTATCTATTTGTAATCATTATGTTCCTGGCCAATTTATCATTGTTTGTGAAAATAAGATCAAGGGTGATTTCTTTTCTATACTGTATGCTCTACTATTTGATAGTTTAGGGCAAATGTGTGACTGTTCATTTAGGATTCCTGGGATTTTCTCAGATATAACTCTTTCTGCCACATTCTTCCTTTTTTAGGTGCCAAATGATTAAGTTCACAAGCAAAATGATGTTTGGGGCTGGGTTTGTGAGGTTTGCAAACTGATATTGTATTTACATTGGTAGATCTTCAAACTGCCAAGGATTTGCCTCTGTACAAGGGCAAATTTGCCTCTGTGACTTCTATACAAGGGCAATAATGATATTTAGGATTTTAACAATACCAGTTTATTGCACCTCTGTGAGTTGGCCAGGTTTTGGATCTGGTGTCTAATAGGTCAAACACAACTCCTGCGACTTATGTGACTCAGTGGTGGGAAGCCATCTCAGCGAGACAGTGTTAAGGAGCTACAGGCCTTAACCAGAATGCCAGAAAGTGGCATTTCATTACATTCAATACTGGCTTTATACAGTAAACAAAGCAAACTGAAAAAATAAAACTTGTGCATTAATTTACTTAAGATTAATCAAAATTTCAATAGAAATATAAAATGTAGAGGCAAGTAAAGGCCCACCTGTGGCCTGGGTATGGTGACAGACTGTGTGCTCGCCGGCACTGTGCCCTTCAGGAGCGCCGTCAGTGATGGCGATGAGATCTGCAGACAGTTAAGGTGTTAAGACACATTTGTCACTCTGGTTTGCAAATTTGGCATTTGAAATTCACTAAGCTTATACAACACTTCAAAATTTGGAGTGTAAGTTTTGCAAGAAGTTAATTACTAAAGAAACAGTACAGGAAATAATTCACATTATAAGGTCAATACAAAATACAGTACTGTACAAGGCATGGAACTTTCCATATGCAAATTTAACTTGCCTTAAAATAAATAAAACTATGTTTTGTTCGCATAAACAAGGGCAACTGAAAAAACCCAGCGTTGAATGTAATGAAACGCTATTTTCTGGGTGAGACCCGGAGGCTCCCCGGAGCTTTACCAGGCTGATATGCTAATGTCAGACTTTGGCATCAGTCATGTGTATGGAGTTCTAGGGCCTACCGGGGACCACGGCCAGAACCTGGCCCCCTCAGAGAGACAAGGGGAGCAATGGCCTATAGAAACCCCCATGTGGTAGGAAGCATTCTATGTCTGCCATCGACCGGGTCAAGCATCCAGAAAGGTAAGCATTCCAAAACAAACCCCTATTCTGGTGAAAATTGCTACCTAAAGCCGAACTAGTGGATAGAACTCTTCAACAGAAAACAAGGTAAGCTTCAACCAATGCGAAAAAACCGCCGACCAGTGGGAGGGAGGGTTTCCAGGGAGCCTCCGGGGCTCACCCAGAAAATGGCGTTTCATTACATTCAACGCTGGTTTTCTGTGGGGAGCCCCTACGGCTCCCTGGAGCTTCATACCCAAAGAGAAGGAAAAGAAAGGGCTAACCCGGGAGGCGGCCGCCACAAACTCTGCAACGCAAAGCCAAGACAACCGGTCGCAAACCTGCGACCCAAGGCAACAAGAACGCCCAAGAACAGACGCACAAATGGATGGGCGGCCAAAAACCTGTGCGACCCACAAATCCCTGCGCCCGAAATGAGCCCGAGAGTCACCAACACAGCAGCAAAAGCTGCAAACGTCTGAACAGCACGGGCGCAAAGACAGACCGCAGGCTGGAAGAAGGAAAACACTGCGGACGACCTGGGAGACCCGAGCCCTGAAAACAGGGAACGAAGGAACCGGATCAACCACAGCGCATCCCCAGACACGGTACGCCGGCAACAGCAAAAAACCAGCGTTGAATGTAATGAAACGCCATTTTCTGGGTGAGCCCCGGAGGCTCCCTGGAGCTTATCGGGCTAATGTGTGTTATGTTAGACCGGGACATTAGCTAAGGAGTTCAGACCTACCAGGGACCAGCGCCAGAACCTGGCCCCTTCAGAGAGGTTTCAGGGAGCAATGGCCCTGGAAAACCCCATATGGTTGGGGGTTTTCCTTATCTGCCATCGACCGGGGTTAGGCACCCAGAAAGGTAGGCGTAACAAAACAAACCCCACATGGTAAGAAACTACAACAAAAACCGAACAGAGAGGTAGAAAACTCCCTACAATCCCAAGGAAACAAGCAAACATCACACTTTACTGCCGCGCCGATCGTCCGCGCAGCCCTCCCCACCCCGGGAGGGGGAGGGGGGAGCCCCGGACCTACCGCGCCGGCTGCCAAGCTCCAGTTCGGAAGCTAAGCCTCAACCAACGCGAAAAAACCGCCGACCGGTGGGAGGGAGGGTTTCCAGGGAGCCTCCGGGGCTCACCCAGAAAATGGTGTTTCATTACATTCAACGCTGGTTTTCTGTGGGGAGCCCCTACGGCTCCCTGGAGCTTCATACCCAAAGAGAAGGAAAAGAAAGGGCTAACCCGGGAGGCGGCCGCCACAAACTCTGTAACGCAAAGCCAAGACAACCGGTCGCAAACCTGCGACCCAAGGCAACAAGAACGCCCAAGAACAGACGCACACATGGATGGGCGGCCAAAAACCTGTGCGACCCACAATTCCCTGCGCCCGAAATGAGCCCGAGACGTCACCAACACAGCAGCAATTGCTGTAAACGTCTGAACAGCACGGGCGCAAAGACAGACCGCAGTAAGAAGGAAAACACTGCGGACGACCCGGGAGACCCGAGCCCTGAAAACAGGGAACGAAGGAACCGGATCAACCACAGCGCATCCCCAGGCACGGTACGCCAGCAACAGCAAAAAGCACAACTGGACAACACAGGACGCACCCCCCGGCCAAACCAAACAAGTACCAATACCCCAAGAACCCCTCCGGAAAGCAGCCGTCTCGACCGTCGCCAGGACAGAGAAAGGCTGCACACCAATAAAGCTACCACCCGTACCAAAGAGGAGGAAACAAACCGAAGGGGCTACCACAAACTGAGGGGAAGAGAAGAAGGCACCCTGAACAAGGACCAGGATGGCTCAGGCGACTCATGAGCAGGCCGGAGGGGAAACAAAACGCGAGAAGACGTAATAAACGTCATACAGTCTCCAAGACGAAGCTCGCAGGTGGGACACCGTCAACAAAGCCACCTGAACACCATAGAGATGGCGATACCTGCGTCAAAATACCAGACGCGAAGAGCCAAAGAGAAGGCCGAACCAGTCACGGACAGGACCGATACGGCCTGCTAAAAGAGGCGAAGCCTCAGGAAAAACGCCCCGGGTACGGACACCTATCAAGCAGCGTCTGAAAAGAAGGCCGGGCCGGCCACAGTGGAACCAGAAGGACTGTTCTCGTGGGAATGGGCTGCAACTGAGCCAGAACCCGAAGCAACAGCTGGACCGGGAGAAGAGGTACAGGTACCCCCCACCTCGACCAGGCCTGCCGAAAGCCTCCACCGTGAAGTCCTCGCAGGTGGGAAGGCGCCACAAAACGGGCGACGCCTAGACCACGCCGACCCGAAGACGTCCATGGCCAGGAGTCCATAAGCCCAACAGAGCCAACAAAACGAATCGGCGACGACTGGCCAACCCACGAAGAGGAATGAACCGAGACAGCTGTCCACCAGGACGCAGGACACACCCCGGACACGAACCACACGGTTAACCAAACCCCCTGTGGTTCCGGCAAGAACCACCAGAGAACAGTCCAAACAGAGCTGAACGGTAGAGTACCTAGTGACCCAAACCCTCCGAAGCGCAAACCAGACAGCCATGAACACCTGAACCGGGCTGTGAGCCCGACGGACAGACAGACTCCATCAACCTCGGCCGACCTGGTGAGCACTGGTCACAAAGCCCCAGCCGAGAGACGACCCGTCCGTGAACACATCGAGCGAAGGCTCGGGGAGCCGCCAAGGCACGGAACCCCGAAAACCCCAAAGAGGAAGCTGGTGACGCAGCACCAACACCAGATCCCCAGAGGAACCCAAGGAATGCAAGAGGCGGAAGTGGAGTCTCCGTAGGAACCAACCGACGCCGGAGCCAAACCCGACTCTGCGGGCAGACAAGCACGCCGAAGTGCAAACTCCCGCACAACCGCCCAAGCAACCGCTGAGCAACCCGGGACCACCTCCTGAACAGCCAAAGGCGGGACCACAGCCACAGTAACACTTCTGGAGGGAAGACAATGAGGGGCCCAAGAGCCTGAAACAAGGCCCAGGTCCGAACCCGGGACGGAAACAGAAGGTAAAACCTCCAGATCACCAGGAAACCAAACCCAGCGATCTGGAAAGAACCATCCCCTGGCGAGCAGACAAGCGGACTGACTGGGAGCCCACTCCAGCCAGTCGTCGAGGTAGGCCAGACACCGAATCTCAGACGCAGACAGGGCACTAAGATCCGGTAAAGATGCAAAGAGTATACAAAGTGCCCTTCACAAAATAGGGAATGCAATAAAAACAGCAAACCTGAAGCCCCAACACCAAAGCATTGCATGACAATCATATGAAGACATTATGACATATGACAATCATTATATGACAATATGACAATTATAATCAAAGCATTATATGACAAAGAGTGCTGGGAAGACGGGACACCACGAGAGTAGCACTCATCCTGTAACTACACTTAGGTAAGTACACATAGGTAATTACCAACCGTGCTAGCCCCAGAAAAACTGGAGAGGAACGTGCCAAGAAGTGACCTGGAGGTCCAGGTCCACCATCCATGCACCCGGCCCTAACAGAATCCGAACAGGAGACAACAGTCCTCCGAGCAGGGCAGAGGATCCAGGGCGCAAACGGTAGTAGTCCAGAAGAACTGCAGACTGGAAAAGCTCATGACTGCAAAGAGCAGACAGGAAGCCCAGAAGGATGGGGCGGATCGACCACGCCCCACGCACCCACGAAGAGGAAATGACGAAGCGCAGGGAAGAAGCCCACCCCGCCAGCTCTGAACCCCCCCCAAGGGGGAGAAGCCGTCCTCCGACGCCAGCAGAGGCCGGAAGACAACCCAAAGCGCCCACCAACAGCGGGACCAAGCGAGAGGCAACAGAGCAAGCTGCTCCCCCAGCGCCCAGTCAACAGAGAAGGGAACAGAACCCTTCAGAAAGAAAAAGTACACTACCGAAGTCATGAGGAGAGACTACGGGAATGAAACCACACTTCGCTGGAAGAGGAAGTGAGGGGAGACCTGATCACCACATACAAGATACCCAAGGGAATCGACAGGGTTGAGAAGGACAGGATATGTAACACAAGGGGCACACGCACTAGGGGACACAGGTGGAAACTGAGTACCCAAAAGAGCCACAGATAGAATTAGTTTTTTTTTTTTTTTTTTTTTTTTTTTTTTTTTTTTTTTGAGTGTCAGAATGGGAACGGGAAAGCACTAAGCAGTAATGTGGCGACTCCTCACACAAGTAACGAGGCTGACCCCCATACAATGTCACATGTAGACATGACAGAGCCCAAGAGGCACAGGAACCGATACACCTGTTGACGGACGGTTGAGAGGCAGGACCAAGGAGCCAGAGCCCAACCCCCACAAGCACAACTAGGTGAGGACACATATTGTAAAAGCACAAGCCGCCGACTAGTGGCAAAGAGCACTACGCCGGCCAGGCAAAGAAGGCACAAAACTGCATCAAAAGGCCCACCTCGACAGCAAAACCACAAAGCCCCAGCACAACCACAACATGTGCCAAGACCCAAAAAGCTCAGTCTGCAAGCCAGGAAGACCCCGGAACCCCAAAAGGCAGAACCGGGTCACACGAGGAAACAAAGTCCCCTGAACCCACAAAAGGGGGCCCAAGAGGAAGAAACCTCCAGAACGAAACCAAGGAACCCAAAGGAACCCAGAATCGAACCAGGGGGAGCCCAAACCACCACATTTGCCGGCGGAGAACACCACTAAAAGGCAAAGCACAGACCCCAGCAGAACGCCCTGGGAAAACGGTCCCAACAGACCGAAAACCGAGGGGCAAGGTGTGGGAGCAAGCATACCAGCCAGGGGCACTGAGCCTAAACCCAGAGGCTCAGACCCAAAAGCAACACCCAAACGTTCCCAGAGGAACAGGCAACAGCAAGAAAACACCAGAAAAACAAAGAAACGACAACAGGAGAACAAAAACCCTGCAAATTTTTTGAAAACTCACCAGAGACGCTCGCTCGCACACCCAGACGCATGTAAACAAACCGCAACGCCGCCCTGGTGGCCACGCCGGGAAACCGGCAGACGAAAATGGCCGCCAGCAGGGGCTGTGACTGACGCTAAATACACAAAAACACGCCAGCAAATGTGGGAAGCTAGCAGACTGGAAGGGCGAAAAACGACGCCCAAAAGCAGAAAAACCCCTGAAGGGGCAAAACCGCCCCAGAACTGCTAGTAGGCATCCCCCACAGCCCCGGGAACCAACAACAGAGGCCCCGGGGCAGAGCCGTCCTCCAAGCCCTCCGCCCTGAAAGAAAAGCAAGAGCCCATGGGAAAGGCAACAAGAAAGGGCCGCTGGTAAGACCCAGAAGCCTTGGCAGGAGGCACAGGCTCAAACCTCCGTCCCCAACCCGAACGGGGCATCCCCCGAAAACCGCCCGAGTCTCTGCCGCAACTGAACCCCGCCCCGACCCAGAAACACGCAGACGGTCCGGAGCCGGGAACATGGAGAGAAAGGGGCGAGCAGCACCTAACCAAACGGGGCGGCCACGGGGCATTCGAGTGGGAAACCAACCTAGCATGTTGCAGCAACCTAACCTAGCTTGCAACACGGATGCCGCCTGTACTCTGAACAGAAATAACATCAGGAGAGTACTGGAGAACAAGCAGAGAATCACTCGCAAGACTCCGGGTCAAGGTGTCAGTGACCCAACAGGCAGCATGACGGAGGTAAAAATGGCGACTGTCACCCGGAGACAAGGGAACAGCAACCAACGATCCCGTACAAGACGGGTTGGAACCCGGAAGACACATTCAATGGTCCCCCGAGCCCAGACAGGGGTTTCCAGGGCCCGTAGGGTAACAACTACGGGAAGCCCGGGCAAGGTGTTGCTAACCGGTTAAGAAACCCAAACATAACAAGAGGGTAGATTATAGCACTGAAAACCCCCGAGACGTGTACAAGCACGGGGGCCTAGCAGAGGGACGCCAAACACTACCAGTGGAACTATAACCACCTTAGGCAGACCCCCACCAGGCAAGAAAATGAAAAACAAAAGAAAAACCCCGCAAAAGTACACCGTCTCCAGAGGCAACAGAAACCGGCCGCCGCTTAGGTGGCAGGCTGCGCAACACCTTGACGCCCTAACCAGCACAATACCAATCCCTACCCAGGGCCAAACAAGGGCCCCAAGCCCCAGCTGGCCCCAAGGGCGAGGCAAATGCCGAGCAGCAAGAACCTCTACGGGAATGGTTCCCGAACGCCCCAGGGAAGATAACCCTGTAACGCAAGGGCAGTACTCACAGGGCGCTTAGGGAAGTCAGCCACTAAGCATATGCAGCCCCGGCACTGATGAAGTACTCCTGGCCACCGCACAACACAACACACGGCAGTGAACGCCACACAAGGCAAACACCGCCTAGGAAACTGAGGCCAGAGAAGCGTCAATCCCGGTTGACATTAGCGAACGAACTGGAGCTTGGCAGCCGGCGCGGTAGGTCCAGGGCTCCCCCCTCCCCCTCCCGGGGTGGGGAGGGCTGCGCGGACGATCGGCGCGGCAGTAAAGTGTGATGTTTGCTTGTTTGCTTGTTTCCTTGGGATTGTAGGGAGTTTTCTACCTCTCTGTTCGGTTTTTGTTGTAGTTTCTTACCATGTGGGGTTTGTTTTGTTACGCCTACCTTTCTGGGTGCCTAACCCCGGTCGATGGCAGATAAGGAAAACCCCCAACCATATGGGGTTTTCCAGGGCCATTGCTCCCTGAAACCTCTCTGAAGGGGCCAGGTTCTGGCGCTGGTCCCTGGTAGGTCTGAACTCCTTAGCTAATGTCCCGGTCTAACATAACATACATTAGCCCGATAAGCTCCAGGGAGCCGTAGGGGCTCCCCACAGAAAGGAACCCAACCGGGCGACAAGTAGCCCAACAGGGCGACAAGTAGCCCAACAGGGCGACAAGTAGCACAACAGGGCGACAAGTAGCCCAAAACGGCGACAAGGACGAGGAGCCGACAGACGTCCCAATAATGCGGGAAGTAGCGAAAAACCTTCCCAAACCCTCGAGAATACAGAAGCCAACACTAGTCCCAAAGGCACACGAAGGCGCAGGCGCACCTGAGATCAGAACGAAAACACCGTCCCAAAAAAGTGTGCGAGGAAACATCCACCCACAGGACAGAACCAACCGACTCAAAGGCCAAGGAACTGAGCCCGGGGAGGGGCCGACTCCCAACAGCACGTACGGCGAGTGGGGAGGAAAGACCCCACTCCGCGTAACCACAAGCCCCGCCTAGAGGGGAATAAAAACCCTCATGGGGTCCAACGGGGCCAAGGCCCCCAAGTCAGCCCCTCCCCAGCCCTGGGAACCTACACAACAGGCCCCGGGGCCGAGCCGTTCCCCCAAAGCCCCGGCTGTACCAGAAAACCAGGGCAGCCGTGAAAACACTAAGGAAGGGAGCCCACTGGCAGACTCATACAACATGGCTGGAGGAACAGGCTCAAATGCCCCCGTCACCACCCCGGAAGGGGAATTCCCCGAGACTGCCCGAGTCTCAACGCCATCAAAAACCCCGCCCCGAACCTACAGACGGTAAGGAACCGGATGCAGGCAGGAAGAGTGATCCAGGGGAAAGACAAGGGGGCGTGGATGGAACCGAAGCAACCAACACCCCCAACTCCCAAAACGAACTACAACGGGGCAGCCCCGGGGCTCCCGGGGAGGAAACCCCGAGAACGTTGCCACCACCAAGGCTCAAGTGCAACGCCCCTGCTGCCCGCACCCGCTTTGTCAGCACAACTGGGTAATCGAGCCACAACGAGCAACCAAACTCGCAGGACTCTGGGTCGAAGGTGTCACCGACCCCACAGGCAGCAGACGGGGCAAAACAGAGTCACCCAGAGACAAAGGGTGAGAGCAACCCTCAAACTCGCTGGAAGCGAGGGGGGGACTCTGGGGTCACATCCATCAGATCCGCGCGCCCCCAGGGGTTTCCCAGGGTCCCGAGCATTTACTATAAGAGGATTCGCGCTCAGGTAATCCCAGGCAGGGTACTGCTAACCGGCACCCAAAGCTACCAAACAACTTTCTAAGAGCTGAACCCCCGGGACGTGTACACTCACGGGGACCTAGCAGGGGGTACCACCAGAATTACTCAGAACACAAGGGACACAGGGGGCAAGAACAAAGGCAGACTCCCCCACCAGGTAGATAAACAAAGAAAAAGAAAACCCCGCATGAGGACAGCGTACCCAAGCGGAACAGAGCCGGCCGCTATGGTTGGTAAAGACAAGCTGCACAGTACCCTGCGCCCCACCAGTGCAAAAACTGCCCCTTACCATAAGGCGAACAAGGGAGACAGAACACCCGAGCACACAAAGAGCGGCCGAAAACCAAGCAGTAAACTGCCAAGTAGGGGCAGGACCCAAGGAACTTGTGGAAGGTGGCCCCAAGCCCCAAGGGCAGTACTTACAGGGCACCTAGGGAAGAGAACCCTAGGCGCATGCAGCCCGAGTACTGGAGAATCACTCCCGGCTCACGCACCACCTAGAAAACAGACACCACACTCTAGGTACAGTGCTGAAACAACCACTGGAGCCGGAGCACATAACCGGTGCCTATAGCATCAGCCGAAGAACTGATGGGTGGATAGCCGGCATGGGAGGTCTGGGGCTCCCCCTTCCCCCTCCCGGGGAGGGGGGAGCTGCTCAGACAGCGGTGCAGTATGACTAGTATGACGTCATACTAGTTTCCTTGTTTTCTGTTGAAGAGTTCTATTCACTAGTTTGGCTTTAGGTAGCAATTTTCACCAGAATAGGGGTTTGTTTTGGAATGCTTACCTTTCTGGATGCTTGACCCGGTCGATGGCAGACATAGAATGCTTCCTACCACACGGGGGTTTCTATAGGCCATTGCTCCCCTTGCCTCTCTGAGGGGGCCAGGTTCTGGCCGTGGTCCCCGGTAGGCCCTAGAACTCCATACACATGACTGATGCCAAAGTCTGACATTAGCATATCAGCCTGGTAAAGCTCCGGGGAGCCGACGGGGCTCCCCCTAGAAAACAGAGATAAATGTAATGAAACTCCATTTTCTGGGTGAGTCCTGGAGGTTCCCCGGAGCTATCCAGGGTATATCAGCCTGGATAGCTCCGGGGAAACCGGAGCTACCATTACATTTATCTGATGCAGGGTTTGGTTTACACAACATTTGCAAGGACTTAACTCCTTCACGACCCAATGGCTGTCTCCATTAAAGAAACAACAACCAGCAAGAATAGTAATCATCATGCAAAAAAAGTTACAATATTTAGAACTTTACCTGAGTTTTGGCCAATGACACAGCTTGTGAGTATGCTGGTACAGAGCGATTTAGCTGTGTTGTTAAAGATGGAAGGGAAATCTTTGAAACCCCAGGACCTGAAATGGACACTTAATAAAGTAAAGAATCTTAGTCATATTGTACTACATGTAGGCCGAGCCAAATCATTATCAAGACAATATCCTTAAAATAAATTTGTATTTGTACTGGTGCTATCTTAACCCTTTGGCTGCAAAGCTGCAACATTTGTTTGATGAAAAATAGTTTGTTTGCTGTGGAAAGCAAATCTTGCCAAATGTCTAAAAAAATCCCAGCACTCAATGTACAGAAATGTCAATTTCTGAGTTAGTTGCTGTGGCTCCCTGAAACTATCTTCCTGACATGGCTCCCAACTACTATACTGCATTAGCCATAGAAATCAGTTTGGCGTACCAGGGACCAGGACCAGAACCTGGCCCAAGTACGGGGTGACCCACGAAGGAGACAGAGCCCCTCTGAGAATCTGACCAGCGAACAGAGCGAGCAATACGCCGACCAGGCAAAAGCGTTCCAGAGAAGGCACCAGCACAGAAGCAGGTAGGAAAGACCCACCTCGACTAGCAGAAGCTGGAGCTCTGGCACAACCACAAAACCAGTGCCAAGCCCCAAGAAGAAAAACCGTTTGCACGACAGGAAGAGCCAGGAACCCCATAATGCACCCAAAATGGGGAAGAGGACTCGAACAGAAAAGATGCCGGGTCAAACAGGGCAAATTCCGGGTTGTAAAAGAGGAAAACACCAAGGGCCTCCTGAACCTCCACAGGAGAAACCCCAGAGGAAGAAAAATCTCCGGAAGGCAACCGAAAAATCTACAGTACCCCCAGAAACGTACCTAGGGGGGAGCCCAAACCACCACATTTGCCGGTGGAAAACACACTGCCAAAAGGAAGGGCCAGACACATGACCCTGACTAAACCCACGGCAAAAAGGCCAAAAAAACAGCATTGAATGTAATGAACCGCCATTTTCTGGGTGAGACTCAGAGGCTTCCCGGAGCTATCCAGGCTGATATGAATATATTTTGGCTTTGGCATCTGTCATGTGAATGCAGTTCTTAGGAGTACCGGGGACCACAAGCCAAAGCCTGGATCCCTCAGAGAGGCAAGGGGAGCAATGGCCTATGGAAACCCCCGTGTGGTTGGAAGCATTCCATGTCTGCCATCGACTAGGTAAGGCACCCAGATAGGTAAGCGCCTCTAAAACAAACCTCTTATTCTGGTTAAAATATTGCTACTGAAAGTCAAACTAGTGGACTCCCCAAATGAAAACAAGCAAATGAGCATGATGTCACCACGTCATAGCGCCGCTGTCTGCGCAGCCCCCCCCCATTCCCCGGGAGGGGAAAGGGGGGAGCCCCAGACCCTCATGCCAGATATCCACCCCACAGTTCTGAGGCTGGATGTCAAGAACCACGAAAAAGAATAAACACAGAATTGAGCAGCAGTCTCAATTCATCACGAGAAAAGAGATGGACGCAAACGAACAAACCTATCACCAGGATCGAAAGAGCAGAAAACCCTGGGCTGGAGGAGAGCACGAAGCTCCCCGACCTGACCCTCAGAGGTCAATGCAAACAATAAAAGAGCCCTGGAGAACAATCCTGAACTGAAGGGGCCACCACAAACTGCGGAGAAGAGAGAAGAGAGAGCACCCAAACTAAAGACCAGGATGGCTCAGGTGGCGCATGAGCAGGCTGGAGGTGAAACAACGTCCGAGCCAGCTTGAGGAACGGTTCAGAAGGAACATTAATGTCGAACGCAAGCAGCAGCAGCTCTGCCAATGCCACATGATACGAGGCAACAGTATCCGGCAGATGATGATGGTCCTGGAACAACCACGAAAGGAAGGATAAAACAACCCGAACAGAGAGCGAAGTAAATCGATGAAGGGACAAGAGAAACCAAAAGGACCGCCAGGAAACCATATACTGCCCCCGAGATGAAGCACACAGGTGGGACACCATCAAAGAAGCCACCATACAAGTAGTGAGAGACTCGATTCAGAGAGAACAGAAATGAAGACTCGAGGAGAAGATCGAACCAGCCACAGAATGAACCGGTCCGATCTGTTGAAAGAGGCAGAGCCGCGGGAAGACCCCCGGGTTCGGACACCAAGCAACCAGCGCCTGAAACCAAGGCTGGGCCGGCCACCAAGGAGCCAGAAGGACTACTTTCCCCTAGTAAGTCTCCAAGTGAGTCAGAACCTGGAGCAACAGCTGAACTGGGGGCAGGGAGTGGTACAGGTAACTCCACCTCAACCAGTCTTGCCACAAGGCATCGCCCTCGATGGCCTCGCAGTCGGGGAAGGGCCCCAAAGATACCGGGAGACGCCTCGACCACTCCGACGTGAAGAGGTCTACCTCTAGGAGCCCGTACGGCCGGCAGAGCCAACTGAATGAGTCGGCATTGACCATCCATTCTGTGGACAGGGGAATGAACCGAGACAGGCTGTCCGCCAGGATGTTGGACACTCCCCCAAATGTGAACCGGCAGGAGAGTCAAACGCCGAGAACTCAGCAGACGAGTCACCCGAAGTGACTAGCCCCAAAGAGCCAAGAACCCTCACGGTTCAGGCAATAAACCACCGGGGAGCAGTCCGAATGGAGCCTGATTGTCGATCCGCGAGCGACCCGAACCCTTCGAAGCGACATCCAACCTGCCATGAACTCCCGTGCAGTGCTGTGGGCCCAACAAAAGGACGAACCCCACTGTTCCTGGCCAGCCTAGGGCAGTGGGGGTCTGCCAGCATGGGGTGGTGGGGATCCGCCAACCTGGGACGATGGGGATCCACCAGCCTGGGACGATGGGGGTCCGCCAGCCATCCCCGAGACAACGAGTCTGTAAACACATCGAGCGAAGATTTGGGTAGGTGCCAAGGCATTGAACCCTGAAAAACCTGAAGAGGAAGCCGGCGATGCAGCACCTGACACAAGGCCCTTGGAGGCCAAATCCAGTGATCGCGAGAGAGGCAGAAGGGACGGCCTGAAGGAACCACAACAGCCGACAAAGCCAAACTCGACCCGGCTGGTAGACCATCATGGCAAAGTACAGGATCCCACACAAACTCTCGAGCAACTGCCGAGTGACCCAGTAGCCCCCCAGAAACACGCGCAGGTGGGACCACAGCCAAAGCATTGACTGCAGAGGGAGAGACAAGGAAGCGGTCCGAGAGTCCCACACAACACCCAACCAATTTCGAACCTGAGAGGAAACTCCGCCAGTGTATCAGGAACCCAGACGCGACGAGCTGGGAAAGAACCAAATCCCTGGCAAGCAGACACGTGGACTGGCTGGGAGCCCACACCAGCCAGTCGTCGAGGTAGGCCAGCACCCACACACCTAATAGACGCAGATGGGCCACCACGACCTGGGTGAGGCGTATGAACACGCGAGGTGCCAGGTTCAACCTGAACAGGAGACAACGAAAGCGGTAACCGAGATGCCCCACAACAAAACCGAGCCAGTCTCTGAACCCCGGATGAATTGGGACATGCCAATACGCATCCTGGAGGTCCAGGGACACCATCCAAGCCCCCGGCTTCTGTTGGAGCCAGGCGAGACAAAGCCTGGGACTGAGCAGTCATCCGAAAGGAGGGGCAAGAGACCCAAAGGTTCAGACAGGACAAGTCCAGAATGTAACGCAGGTCCGCAACGAAGCCCAAGGCCCCCAAGTCAGCCCCCCTCCCCAACCCCGGGAACCTCCACACCAGTACCAGGGGCCCGAGTTGACCTCTGAAGCCCCAGCCTGGGGCTTCAGAGAAAAAGCTAGGACAGCTGGAAAGGCAAGAAGGAAGGGGGGGGCCCCACTGGTCAGACCCCGATGCTACGGCTGGAGAAACCGACTTGAATGCCTTCCTCGCCACCCTGGAAGGGGCATCCCTTGACACTGCCCGAGTCTCAAAACCAGCTAAACCCTGCCCCGACCCCAAAGCCATCAGATGCTTCGGAGCCAGAAGCAGGGGGGGGGGGGGAAGGACCCGAATGCATCACAGCAGGGAGTGCGGACTGAACCAAGGCCGAAACGACCAACACCCTCCGGGTCCCTATAAGCAAATTGAGGCAGCCTCTGGGCTTCCGGGTTAGCAATCAACCTGGCAAGTGCTACCTGCACCCAAATAATGCCATCAGTAGACTGGGTGAACCAAGTCACTAACAAGCAACAAAACTTGCAGGACTCTGGGTTGAAGGTGTCACCGACCCAACAGGCAACGTGAAGGAGGCAAAAACAGTGAGAGTCACCCTGAGACAAGGGGACAGAGCAACCTTCAAACTCGCACATGACGAGATGGGACTTGGAAGATGCATCCATGGGTCTGCCAAGCTCCAACAGGGTTTTCCTGGGCCCGTAGTGGGTGCAGCTTACGGAAAGCCCAGGCAACGGTGCTGCAAAGCCTGTTGAGTCCATGTATATCAACAAGACAGAATAGGGCTATAACTGGACCCCCTGAGAGGTTTACAAGCACAGGGCCTAGAGAAGGGCCACCAAAATACCTTGTGGAGACTAACAGTCAAACCAGAAAGACCTCCTCCAAGCAAAACAAAAAGAAACCCCCTGAAAAGCACAACCACAACAGGAGGCAACAGGGAACACGGCCGTTGCGTTAGTAGGTGTGCTGAGCAGCATCTCGTGCCCCAAACCAGCAACAACACTTCCTACACGAGGCCAAACAAAGGCCACTAAACCCCCAGCTGGCCCAAAGGGCGGGGCAACTGCCAAGCGGCAGAAACCCATATGGAAGTGCAGCCCGAGAGCACCAGGGAAGGAAACCCAGAACCCAAGGGTAGTACTCATGTGGCACCTGGGAAAAGAAGCCCTAAGCGCATGTAACCCTCGGTACAGTATGTTACTCCTGGCCAATGCGACACAAACAGCAGGAAACACCACATGGGCACAAAATCCAGCAAATTCTGAGGCTGGAGCCGACTTCTGCCCCAGATGTGCTTCAGCCACGAACTAAGGTGTGAGAGGCTGGCGTGTGGGTCCGGAGCTTCCCCCTCCCTCTACCGGGAAGAGGAGGGCTGCGCGCATAATCGGCAGCAGAGGGAGGAGCAGGGTGCCCATCTGGGCCCCAAAACCCAAGCAGGACAGCTCTGGGGCTTCCAACCGGTCAACTAACCAGGCTGGTTGCAACAAAGACTACCTAGCATGCAATGCAGCTGCCCCCTGACCCCTAAGTTCTTCAGATAAAGAATGGGTAACTGTAGCACGAGCGGAGAACAGTCGCGCACGAATCCAGGTTGAACGTGTCGTTGACCCAACAGGCAGCATGACAGGCAATACAGATGATTGTTGCCCGGAGACAGAGGTAGCGAACAACCTACAAACTCGCACAAGGTGAGAGAGGATTTGGAAGACATACTCATGGTCGCGTTGAGCCCTAAGGAATTTTCCAGGGTCTACAGAGGGGGTGGGGGGATAATCCCTACAGGGAACCTTTTTGTTACACACCCCCAGGAAGCAGCCCGTAGCATCTGTCTAACTCCCAGGTACCTATTTACTGCTAGGTAACAGGGGCATCAGTGTGAAAGAAACTCTGCCCATTTGTTTCCGCCTCCACCGGGGATCAAACCCGGAACCTCAGTTCCGGGTTTGATCTTTGTTCGGATTTGATGACAGTTCCGGGTTACAAATTCGAAGCGCTGTCCACTCAGCTGTCAGGCCCCCTAGCTAAGCTAAGGACTAGCTAATCCAGTTGAACCCTGTCTATTACCAGGCAAACTGACTACCAGGGGTAGTCATGAAACCTCAAGGGCACAAGAGAAAACTACCAAACATAACATAAGCGAACCTTATGTGAAGCTAGGAAGACTTCCTTCATATGAAAGGGCTAGAAATAAAAGCGAAAAAAAAACATGAATCCATTAACAAATAAACTGGCAGTCAGAGAGAGATTCATCTGCTGAGTGTGTGAAGGCTGCGCTTGACCACAGTGCGCCCCACCCAGCAATAATCACTCCCTACCCAAGGGCTAGATGGAAATCCCCACAAACCCCTACCCAACCCCAAGGGCGAGGCCAATGCCAAGTGACGGAGACTCGTGTGGGAGTGAGTCCCGAACGTCTCAGGGAAGAGAACCCTGAACACGCAAAGGTAGTACTTACAGGGGGCATCTAGGGATGTGAGCCCAAGATGCATGCTGCCCTGCCTACAGAAGAACACCTGGTCAACACAACCACCCCACACAGCTGACACAGCCACACAGGACAAAATTCCAGATAGGCAAGCGAGGCCAGAGGTAATGTGTGCCCCCCAATGCACATCAGTCAAGAACTGGAGGTGTGAGCTGCCCGTTTGCCTGAGCAGGCTCCCCCTCTCCCCCCCCCATTGGGGTAGGGGGCCGCAAACAAGTGAGTCTGCTAGTTGGATGACGATTTGATTGTTTGTTTTCTCGGGAGGATGGAGGGGATTGGAGGGATGGGGGGGATAGGGTGATTGGGAGATGGGGTGACTAAGAGGGAATTTTGGGGGGATTGGGGGGATGGGCAGATGTCGGAGGGGCTTTGGTTATGTTCGGACCTAGGTTGCAGTTTTTACCAGAGGAGGGTCTGTAATAATTCGCCTACCTTTCTGGGTGCCTTCCCCGGTTGATGGCAGACATGACATACTCGAAATATAGAGTGCTTATATGGCCTTGCTCCTTGTAAAGGGACCAGGTTCTGGCTCGTCGTCTCCGGTAGGCAATAAAACTCCCGTAACTGATGTCCCGAAACTAACATAGCACATAAATCTGGATAGCTTCAGGGAGCCGATGAGGCTCCTCTCGGAAATAGAGGGTTCAAGCTGCACAATAGTACAGTACGTGTATAGGATTTATTGGCGTTACATCCGGCAACACTGAGCTGCATTCAGTCCAGCCCAGTCACTCTGTCATCCCGTGTTTAGTGTGCACGTTGAGTGAGGGTGGTGTCACGTGTTGCTAGTGGTGCTTGTTTAGTGTGCACGTTGAGTGAGGGTGGTGTCACGTGTTGCTAGTGGTGGTTGTTTAGTGTGCACGTTGAGTGAGGATGGTGTCACGTGTTGCTAGTGGTGGTTGTTTAGTGTGCACGTTGAGTGAGGGTGGTGGCACGTGTTGCTAGTGGTGCTTGTTTAGTGTGCACGTTGAGTGAGGGTGGTGGCACGTGTTGTTAGTGGTGCTTGTTTAGTGTGCACGTTGAGTGAGGGTGGTGGCACGTGTTGCTAGTGGTGGGCCTTTAGTGTGCACGTTGAGTGAGGATGGTGTCACGTGTTGTTAGTGGTGGTTGTTTAGTGTGCACGTTGAGTGAGGGTGGTGGCACGTGTTGTTAGTGGGCCTTGTTTAGTGTGCACGTTGAGTGAGGGTGGTGTCACGTGTTGTTAGTGGTGGTTGTTTAGTGTGCACGTTGAGTGAGGGTGGTGTCACATGTTGTTAGTGGTGGTTGTTTAGTGTGCACGTTGAGTGAGGGTGGTGGCACGTGTTGTTAGTGGGCCTTGTTTAGTGTGCACGTTGAGTGAGGGTGGTGTCACGTGTTGTTAGTGGTGGTTGTTTAGTGTGCACGTTGAGTGAGGGTGGTGGCACGTGTTGTTAGTGGGCCTTGTTTAGTGTGCACGTTGAGTGAGGGTGGTGTCACGTGTTGTTAGTGGTGGTTGTTTAGTGTGCACGTTGAGTGAAGATGGTGTCACGTGTTGTTAGTGGTGGTTGTTTAGTGTGCACGTTGAGTGAGGGTGGTGTCACGTGTTGTTAGTGGTGGTTGTTTAGTGTGCACGTTGAGTGAGGGTGGTGGCACGTGTTGTTAGTGGTGGTTGTTTAGTGTGCACGTTGAGTGAGGGTGGTGGCACGTGTTGTTAGTGGTGGTTGTTTAGTGTGCACGTTGAGTGAGGGTGGTGGCACGTGTTGTTAGTGGGCCTTGTTTAGTGTGCACGTTGAGTGAGGGTGGTGTCACGTGTTGTTAGTGGTGGTTGTTTAGTGTGCACGTTGAGTGAAGATGGTGTCACGTGTTGTTAGTGGTGCTTGTTTAGTGTGCACGTTGAGTGAGGGTGGTGTCACGTGTTGTTAGTGGTGGTTGTTTAGTGTGCACGTTGAGTGAGGGTGGTGGCACGTGTTGTTAGTGGTGGTTGTTTAGTGTGCACGTTGAGTGAGGGTGGTGGCACGTGTTGTTAGTGGTGCTTAAGTTGCTTTGAATACTTTAGTGGCTTAATTATCCTTTCATCAACAATGACAATGGAAAGTAGAATGAACTCAGCAAAGTATTTACAAAGTAACAACTTTTTGCAGTTTACATTAAATGAAAAGACAGACAAAAAAGGAAAAGGAAGACATATACTACTTTTATCCAGTCTACAGAGAAGTACAAGCAGGAGCAAAGAATATTCTTGCCAGCTTAACATTGTGTCTACACATACCACTACAGTTTGAACTGTACCCAAGATAACATTTATGAATTCAGGAAGCCCTCATTAACCTATTGGAGATTATGAACGACACTCATTTACAGTCAACATCTTTGGAAACTGTGACACTTCTGAAACTGTTAATAACAACTCCAATAACAACAGCAGAAGCAGAAAGGTGCTTTCCAACTTTGAAGAGAATGAAAACTTTCTGGCCAGTAGTACCTTGGTGAATGAGAGATAGTCTGTTCTAGCAATAATATCGATTGACATCATGATAACAGAAATGATGGATTTTATTGAACAAGTAGTACACCATTTTCAAGTACTGTAATAATAATGTCACCACCTCAGCCATCCATACCCCCCACCAACCTGACAATGACGACCCCTACGGGCCTACAGTACGTATAAAGCGTGTTTATTGTCTCTCATTTAATTATTTTTCTTTTAATTATTATTATTATTATTATTATTTTGTGTGAAGCTTGCAGTGATGCAAGGGAGCCAACGGCTGAGCGGACACAACACTGGACGAGTGATCCTGTGGTCCTGGGCTTGATCCTGGGCGCCGGCAAGAAACAATGGGCAGAGTTTCTTTCACCCTGATGCTCCTGTTACCAAGCAATAAAATAGGTACCTGGGTGTTAGTCAGCTGTCACAGGCTGCTTCCTGGGGGTGGAGGCCTGGTTGAGGACCAGGCCACGGGGACACTAAGCCCGAAATCCTCTTTTTTTTTTTTTGAGATATATACAAGAGTTGTTACATTCTTGTACAGCCACTAGTACGCGTAGCGTTTCGGGCAAGTCCTTAATCCTATGGTCCCTGGAATACGATCCCCTGCCGCGAAGAATCGTTTTTTCATCCAAGTACACATTTTACTGTTGCGTTAAACAGAGGCTACAGTTAAGGAATTGCGCCCAGTAAATCCTCCCTGGCCAGGATACGAACCCATGACATAACGCTCGCGGAACGCCAGGCGAGTGTCTTACCACTACACCACGGAGACTGTAAAGTCTCCGTGGTGTACTACGGTGTACTGTACCGTGGTGGTTATCTCAAGATAACCTCAAGAAGATGCAGTCCCTGCAATATATTTTTCCACAAGCCGCCACTGGCCATTATTCCCCTCAAAATTTGCTTGACCTTTGCCTTAAGACGGCTTAGGGAAGACGTCTTGAAGGCACTTGAAGGCCGCCGATGTCAAATCTAGAGCTGTGACAAATTGTATCATAAGGCCTTATTTGATGTGCAATGGTGGCATTGCCACCTTTTAGGGTCCACTAGTAATTACCTAAGTGTAGTTACAGGATGAGAGCTACGCTTGTGGTGTCCCGTCTTCCCAGCACTCTTTGTCATATAACGTTTTGAAACTACTGACGGTCCTGGCCTCCACCACCTTCTCACCTAACTTGTTCCAACCAACTAAGTGGTTCCCACTTGATGTTGTTCATGCCCACAGAAAACTTGGTCTGCTGTGGACAGTCCCACCTGTAATAGTACGTCTTAGAGATCCATTATGAATGCCACCATTTTGAAGTGTGCGATGACTTCTCAGCTACACTCATCATATTTCAAGCCAGGTTCTGGTCACAAAAGCAAAGTCTGTGGGGAATACTAAATACCCATTTTCTATACTTTGGAGGCATAGGCAACTATGAAACATCACTTACTCCCATCTTGAGGTTATCTTGAGATGATTTCGGGGCTTAGTGTCCATGCGGCCTGGTCCTCAACCAGGCCTCCATTTTGTTACACACCCCCAAAAAGCAGCCCATAGCAGCTGTCTAACTCCCAGGTACCTATTTACTGCTAGATGAACAGGAGCATCAGGGTGAAAGAAAATCTGCCCATTTGTTTTCGTCTCCACCAGGAATTGAACCCGGAACCTTAGAACTACGAATCTGAAGCGCTGTCCACTCAGCTGTCAGGCTCCTGACCATGAACAAAAACAAAAAAAATACAAATGTGTTACAAAGTTGATAAATTGAGTGTGGAACCAACCTGTTGTAACAGCTACTGCCAGTTTGGTGGCACCACCGATGCCTCCGGTCATGCTGGCCATTCCTGCCGAGGTAGTCCCCCCTCTACCAGCCAGTAAATTGGTGATATCAGCACTTCTTGCAACTACCACCTGGTGTTGTCCACCTGTCAACCAATGGAAGTTATGTTTGTAAGAACAAAGATATAACGAACTGATTATTGATGATTACCGAGGATGGGTACGGGGTGCATAATTTGACCGAAATGAATGAAATTGATTATTGATATTTCCTTTCACATAGTAATTATGACTGTTTAATGTCCACAATTCATTTTATTACAAAACCCTCATCATTACCCAGAAAGCCAATTTGGTGGGCCCGGAAGAACACAAAATAAAATAGGGAGCAGTACGTATAAGAAATATTCATTTAATGGAATGAAAACATTATACTTATCATTTCTGGATAAGTTACCCCATGACACATGATGTATGGTGACTAAGCCTAACACACTCCAGCAGTCCTCCACAGCAGCACTCCATCATTACCCAACATATACAGTACTCCTCATGAGTTCTCATGTATGCTTACTCCTCACCTCCTCATACTCTCACTCACTATGTCTGCCCCAGTGTCCAGTCTTCCTCATACACTCACTATGTCTGCCCCAGTGTCCAGTCTTCCTCATACACTCACTATGTCTGCCTCAGTACCCAGTCTTCCTCATACACACACTATGTCTGCCCCAGTGCCCAGTCTTCCTCATACACACACTATGTCTGCCTCAGTGCCCAGTCTTCCTCATACACACACTATGTCTGCCCCAGTGTCCAGTCTTCCTCATACACACACTATGTCTGCCTCAGTGCCCAGTCTTCCTCATACACTCACTATGTCTGCCTCAGTGCCCAGTCTTCCTCATACACTCACTATGCCTGCCCCAGTGTCCAGTCTTCCTCATACACACACTATGTCTGCCTCAGTGCCCAGTCTTCCTCATACACACACTATGTCTGCCCCAGTGTCCAGTCTTCCTCATACACTCACTATGTCTGCCTCAGTGCCCAGTCTTCCTCATACACTCACCATTTCTGCCCCAGTGCCCAGTCTTCCTCATACACTCACTATGTCTGTCTAGGAGAAAAAACAGGAGACACTTTTTCACCCATAAGGTTGTAAACCCGTGGAACTACCTACCCGCTGAAGCCGTTAATACAAAACTCTGCTGGGTTTTAAAATACAGCTGGAAAATATCATCAGGGCAAATGGGGGGACCTTTGACAAGCTGCCGGATTCCTGTCCTCATTGAGGCCACTAAAATTAGTGGCCCTCAGGTAAATTCAGGTAAATATCTGCCCCAGTACCTAGTCTTCATGGTACACTCACTAAGTGTATACATACAACACTTGGTCACTTGGTAAATTTATGTGTACACTTGTATGTGTGTGAGTCTTCCACATACATACACAAAATGCTTGGTGCCCAACCACTTGGGCTGAGCAGAAGAGCGACAGTCTCGCTTCATGCAGGTCGGCATTCAATCCCCGACCGTCCAAGTGGTTGGGCACCATTCCTTTCCCCCGTCCCATTCTGAACCCTTATCCTGATCTCTTCCCAGTGCTATATAGTCCTAATGACTTTGCAGTTCTCTTGATAGTTCCCTTCCCTTCACTACGTCTGTTCTAGTGCTCAGTTTTCCTCATGATGATGATGAGGTTGGTGGCTGTGTGTCAGATGATGGAGGACGAGACCAATCTGGGTCCCGAAAGCTCGTCCAGGACACATGTGGGTGGGTGCTAGTGTAGAGGTGGAGATTGCTCTAGCTTTGTGCATAGCGCATTTCCTCTGGGTCTCTGCAATCTGTCTATTCTTTAAATCGTTTCCTTTGCCCCCCCCCCTAAAGATTGCATGCCCTTGCATGCAGGGAATTATGCCAGGGCATGGAATTATGCCCTGGCATAATTCTCAATACAGCAGCTGCTTTGGCAATTGGCTGTCAGGAATTCTGACAACATGGCCTGCCCATTTGGCCTGAGTTTTTTATAGGAGGATGCCGGGAATACTGGCCCTTTCAGGACCACGGTGTCCGGGATTTTGTTCTGCCATCTGATGTGCAGATTCAGCTCAAGTGAAAGGGATTGAGCTGTTTTGCGTATCTGGTGTAGACAGGCAAGTCACACTGGCATAAAGAAGGGTAGTGAGTACTACTGCATGGTAGATCTTCAGTTTGGTGGTAAGACTGAGGCCCCTCCGCTCCCAGAAATTCTCACGGAACCTTCCAAAGGCAGTGCTGGCCTTGGCGATCCTGTTGCTGACTTTTGCTTATATGTTCACCACTCTTGTGAGTATGGTGCCAAGACTCTTGTGAGTATGGTGCCAAGATAGGATGAAGTTGTCGAATGTTGACCAGACCACACACTAGAAATGGAAGGGACGACGACGTTTCGGTCCGTCCTGGACCATTCTCAAGTCGAGTGTGATGAGGACAGGTAGGGACAGGCATTAAATAGGCAAGAGAGAGCTGAGGAGGAAAGTCAGGTGTAGGGGATAGTAGTAATGAGAACTGCAGCAGGCCTATTGGCCCATACGAAGTTGTCGATAAGAAGATGTCGTTATAATTGAAGTTGTCGAATGCCTGCAGATTCTGCCCCTTGACAGCAATGTGTGGTTTTGGTAAGGTATTCCGTGCACAGGTTGGTAAATGACTTTAGTCTTTTTTGGTGTTGATGATGAGACCAAAGATGTCATAGGCTTGTGAGAAGCATTCCATTTCTTGCTGCATCATTTGGTCTGTGCTAGCATACAGTCATCAGCAAACAGGAAGTCTTTCTCATTCACACTTTCTCATTCTGGCCTAGTACTCAGTCATCCTCATACACTCACCACATCTGCCCTACTGCAAACAGCTAGCCTCCCCCCACCGCCTCATCAGAGGGGCAACCTGGAAAAGGGCCGGCACAAACACTTTGAGCTGGCTTTCCAAAAGGAGCGAGCAAGGAGCCAACCAAAGAATATAAATGTATAGATTATCCATATATTCTAAAAGAGAAGACAGGACACTACAACGAATACAAAGAATATATGTGAGGAAAGAATAGTTGCCCAACACAGCTCAATCTCGAGGCTGTGAAGGCCTACTTCAGCACATTAACAAGGTCACACAAACCATAGTGCACCCCACCAACCAAAAATCACTCCCGACCCCAGGGAAGAAAGAAAGCCAAAAACAACCAACTTACCCAGGGTGAGGACCATCACAAGCTAGGAAGCCCTCTAAGGGCGTGATCCTAGCCTGAGTGATCCTAAGGATCACTCCCTCTAAGGAAGTGATCCCCAAACACTCCAGAGAAGAGAACCGTGGCAGAGCAAAGGCAGCACTAAAAACACAGAGAGAAGATAGCCCTGTGCACATGCAGCTCCAAGCGCTCTCAGTTTCTTGTAACTGTACAAGAACTCGGTTACTCTTGTACAGTTCACACTGTACAAGAGAGCAGAGGAAAAGCCACAGACACAAAACATCACTGATCTGAAAAATGGACACCACCAGGGCAACCAGGTACTAATACCATCAGCAAATAACTGAGGGAACAGCAGTCAGCTGATGCAGGCTGCTTCCCTCTTTGCCCACAAATGAGGGGGGGAGGTGGGGTGAACGAGCTCTTGCTAGTTTCGTGAATTTTCAATCATTTGTTTACATTGTTGAAGAAGTTCTTTTGGCAGTTTTGAGGCTGCTGTCTCGTTTATAATCAGCAGCTGTAGGGGCTCCCCCCAGAAAAATTGTGATAAAATACACCTAGACACTGTAAATTATGCTGCAAAAATAAATTCATGGCAACTCTGGCTGCTTAAAGACCACGCGCGACGCCTTTGGGACGTACCTTGCATGAGCGAGCATGCAGGGTGTGACGTCATCGCTCATATTGTCGGCTCATTTACGTCATTGGTAAGTATTGTAACCACTCGATTATCCAGGATTTGTATATCCGGAAAACGCCCTTATACGGCCAAAATTGTGACCGGATAAAGTTATCTCAATATCCGCCCAAAATGTCCACATGAGCCAGAAAATCAGATATTTGTCCGGATAAAAAATCTGGGCCGGTTAACTTGCTGCCGATGTTGCAATATCCGAACAGTCAGCCGAACAAGGAGTGAATTGTAGGAGGGGGTGTGGTGGGTGGGTGGGTGGTGTCGGGGGAGAGGGGAGTGTTGGGAGAGACCACCTGGGTACAGGAATTACCATTAATTTTAGAACAATTCATCATAGCCAAAAACAAAAGAAATGCTAGTAATTATGTAATAACAAATATATAAGTTTTCTAAAAACAATTTGCACAGGCTGAAGTTTCTTTAAAAAATATTGTGAGTTTTTTTCCTCCTGGCGGCCTATGTTATAGCTGCCCCAAGTGGACCCGTCCAATACTGGTCAACCCATATGCTCCCGTACCTCGTGTTATACCACAGTGCTGTGCCATTAGTGAAATATTTTTTTAAATAACTATTTTATTTTCATAGTAACTTTGAACATTTTTGGCCAAGACTATCTATGTCTGGTAGCAGCATCAATTGTTCTGGAGGTGTTAAGAGGAAGAAGGTTGTCCTAATAATTAAAGACAAGTTACGTGTTATACAACTCTGAAAATGGCCGGTCGACTTCAAGTGAAGTGAAGCCTGAGGCGAACCAAAAGCTGATCATACAACTGGCCAATGAACACAGAAGGCAAGCTAAACTTGATTCTTATATGGTAAGAAAATCAAGCCTTCAACCAGTGAGGGGTCACAGGCAAGCCAAGCGCCTTCAACAAGTAAGGCGTCACAAGCAGGCCAAGCGCCTTCAACAAGTGAGGCTTCAGCAGCTGGCAGTCAAAACTCACTTTGCTTAATGAACTGTGCAGTATTTTTAAGTGTTAATTTTAGTATCGTGTTAGTATAGGTTACGTAAATTGTCAAGAATTTTTTACTTCAAGATGTGTGGCATCAATCAAGAAGACGAACAACAACAAGGTAAGTTGATGTTTCTAGTTGAATATTTAATAATTATATGTGGCAAGGCAATTCAAATTATGTTGTTTGTAGTATAAAAATAGTTGGAAAGGGTCACTTTTGGACTCAAGAGGTGAAAAAGTACCATTATCCAGAACGTGTGATTATCCGGCTGGGGTTTATTATATTATTCCCATATAGTCCGGATGATTGAGTGGAGACAGTACAATTAATTTTTTTTTTCTCGTGGTCAGGGAACACAAATTAACAGGTTAATAATTATTTTTTATGCGCCTGTGGGTGACAAAGGCCAAATAGCCCTAGGCAACACAAGGGTTAAATAGAATAATATTTTACACGAACCTGAACTTTGTTGCACAGGCTGAGCTGATATGAGACTGGTAAGAGTCGAGGCCGAGGTCACGGCAATTGGCTTGGTCACAACAGTCACAGACTTCTTCACGCCTCCCTCACCCTAAGTAAAGTAACAATAAAATGATGCAGACAAGTAAAAATAAACAAACATGAGCATAACAACTACAAATTATTAAGAACTAAACCAAACATGTAAAACAGTGTTGCTTTCAATTGTCAATATTATTATTAGTTTACTACTGTACATCACAATCTCAACAGTTTAACTCTCACACAATTTACAGGATTATTTAATTAATATAAAATAAAATGTAGGGATCTGAGAATTCTCAGAACAGTGCCACACCCATTTCCAAGATATATTGTTTCAATTTGCCTTACAAGTCAACAGTCAATAATATTAACCTCTACATTGCACAGGGCACCTTAAGACACTGGATGGAGGGTGCGCAGAGCACCATATGGTGATCGTAGATATATCCTAGGATTCAAAACTGGCGCATGGTCACTTAGGTATGAGATGGAGGCCTCAGGCCTCCAGTGAACATCCGCCTTTTTGAAAAAATTCAAAGCATGCCCCACAGCCATGGGAAGCCTCGGTTTCAAGGTAGCAACCATGTCTAACACATCATCATTGAGTTCCTGGTCTCCGGTCGGCCGCGGTGTTGAGAAACGACTCTCAGATGTAGAAATGTAGGACATATTGTTTGATGAAGAACATATTAGATGTTAAACACTACAGTCTGGACAAAGGACTAACACAGGCATCTGACACTAGTAATACAGACATATCACTATGAGCTATGGGAAACTTAGACAAATTTTTCATGGGTATAATTGGACAGACTTGTTGCTAGGCAAGGAAGTAAATAAGATGTATGCCAAATTTTGCAAAATATACGATGAAGGCACACAAACATTCATACCAAAACAGACATGCAGACATTGGAAACCGGGTTGGTTCAACAGAAATTGAAAGAGGGACAGAGATCAAAAGACACAAGCATGGAATCATTATAGGAAGAGGCCAAACCCCCAAACATACCAGCGATACAAAGATGTGAGAATCAACTACACGACAGTAAGGAGAGAGGCAGAGAGGAACTTTAAGAACGGAATAGCAGACAAATGTAAATCAGATCCAGGCCTTTTCTATAAATTCATTAAAAGCAAGCTGCAGGTAAAGGATAATATTCAGAGGTTGAAAATGGGGGACAGATACGCAGAAAATGAAATGTGTGAAACATTAAACAAAAAGTGCCAAAGTGTGTTTGTACAAAATGAGACCAGGGAACCAAACACAATAAGAATTCCAGAGAACAACATAAAGCACATAGAGGTGTCTAGAGACGAAGTGAAAAAACCCAGCGCTGAATGTAATGAAACACCATTTTCTGGGTGAGACCCGGAGGCTCCCCGGAGCTTTCCAGCCCGATATGTTAATGTCAGACTTTGGCATCAGTCATGTGTATGGAGTTCCGTGGGCCTACCGGGGACCACAAGCCAGAACCTTTAACCCTCAGATGACGCAAGGGAAGCAATGGCCTATAGAAACCCCCATGTGATTGGAAGCATTCTATGTCTGCCATCGACCGGGTCAGACACCCAGGAAGGTAAGTGTCCCAAAACAAACCCCAATTCTGGCGAAAATTGCTTCCAAAAGCTGAACAAGTGGATAGAA
This sequence comes from Procambarus clarkii, assembly GCF_040958095.1. Taxonomy (NCBI): domain Eukaryota; kingdom Metazoa; phylum Arthropoda; class Malacostraca; order Decapoda; family Cambaridae; genus Procambarus; species Procambarus clarkii. The sequence continues at coordinate 9,703,957 of NC_091220.1, forward strand.
CTCCCAAAAAGAAACAAGCAAACGAACATGACGTCAAACGTCACCCGCACCACTGTTTGCACAGCCCCAAACCATCGTGCCGGCTATCCACCCTTTAGTTCTGAGGCTGGATGTCAAAACATGCAAAAAAAACGCCGACCAGGGGGAGGGAGGGATGTTGAGGAGCCTCCAGGTCTCACCCAGCAAATGGTGTTTCATTACATTCAATGCTGGTTGTCTGGGGGGGAGTCACCGTTGGCTTCCCAGAGCTAACTACCCACAAAGGAAAATAGAGGGACATACCCTGGGAGGCGGTCGCCGCTAACTCCTCAACTCGAAGTGGAGATAACTTGCTGCAACCGCTGACTCAAAGCGACACAGGCACGACCAGGCCCAGGAACGGTCACGAGGTACCGCTCAGCCAGGATCTTCTTTGACCACCAAAATCCCAGCCCAGCCCAGGACACGTTGACAAAGACGGCAGCAAGAACAGTGAATGTACGACCGTCATGGGCATCGGGATAGACCGCAGGCTGGCTAGCCTAAATAACCATGCGGACTACCTGGGAGACCTGCACCTGTGAACAGGGAAGAAGGGAAACCGGAACAACCCAAAGCGCATCTCCGGACACGGAAGCCGTGGCGAGCAAAAAAACGGCAGAGGTCCGCAACCGAACACAAAACATGAAGCACCCTGGCCTGACTAACCAAGCATCAACAACCCAAGGACCCCTCCGGAAAGCAGCAGTCTCATTCTTTGCCAGAAAAGGAGACGGCTGCAGACGAACAAATCTATCGTCACGACCGAAGGAGCAGAAACCCCTGCGCCAGAGGAGAGCGTGAAGCTCACCGACCTGACCCCCCAGAGGCCAATGCCAACAGGAAAAGAGCCGTTGAGAACAATCCTGAACCGAAGGGGCCACAACAAACCAAGAGAAAGAAAGAAAAGTGAGCACCCTATCCAATGACCAGGACGGCTCAGATGGTGCATGAGCAGGCCGGAGGTAAAACAACGCACAAGACAGCTTGCGAAACGGTGCAGACGTTACAGCAACACTGAAAGCAAGCTGAAGTGGCTACGCCAGCGCCGCACAGTATGAGGTGACAGTATGTGGCAAGATGACGGCCCTGAACCTCCACAAGAGAAGTGGAGACAAGACAAGGAGAAGTGACAAGGAAAAGGAAGGACCGCCAAAAAAAAACACACTGCTGCCAAGAAGAAGCACGCAGGTGGGACACCATAAACGAAGCCACCCGACCACCAACAGAAGGTTAGAGACTCGAGGCAGAACCGAACCAGCCCCGACATGGGCCAATCGAGCCCAGGAAGAGGCGGAGTCGCGGGAAGATCTCGAGTGCGACCACCGGGCAAGCAGAGCCGGAAACCCAAGCCGGGAAAGGAGGAGATGGAATGTCTGCCATACAGAAAAACGTCCCAATGCCAGCGAGACCGTCAGGAGATCGGAGACTATGAGTCCGACGCGAGACGCTAGAGAAGGGACACCGCAAAATCATGAAAACGCCAACAGGTAAGGTAAGACAGAAAACCAGGAACCCAAACCTGGCAATAGGAGAGCCAAAGGCACAAACAAAACACACAACAATGTGTAGGAGAAAATGAGAAAAAACGGAAAAACACAAGAAAAAGACCAGAAGAACAGCCCCAACACCAACAGCTAGGGACAAGAGGGTAGAAGGACACTGAGGAACGAAGAAGGAAGGTAGCAAATGGGAACGAAAAGGACACGACCAACAACACACAGAGCTGCTGGTCAAGTCCCAACAAATCACATCAACAACACACACAGTTGTTGGGCATGTCCACCACAAGACTAAACGGAAAAAGGTGCAAAGATATGCCACCAGACCAAGACCCAAACCAAGGGGTATGAGTGATGAGGATATGATCACCACATTCAAGATCCTCACAGGAATCAAAAGGGTAGATAAAGACAGACTATTGAACCTAAGGGGCACACGTACCAGGGGACACAGGTGGAATGAGTGCCCAAATGAGTCATAGAGACGCCGGAAAAAAGCATTCCAATGTCAGAGTAGAAGACAATTGGAATGCACAAGGAAGTGATGTGGTGGAGGCTGACACCACACACAGCGTCAAGCGTAGATATGATAGAGCCTAATAGGCTCTGGAACCTGCACAACAGTCGATTGACAGGTAAGAATCCAATATATATGGAAGGGGTAAGCCAGGCACTGCAAGACGGGCAAGGAATGAGTGACCAAGATAAGACCGCGAAAAACAGGGCCGTGACTCCCCCTTGTAACAAACAACACAGACGAACATAGAAAGCCCCAGGAAGAAGCAAGGAAGGGCCAAACAAAATGTCACAACCAATCCCCAACACGCATCCACAGTATGAAAACTACAGCAAAACGTCATCTCATAGCACCCAGACACAGTAACATTTACCTCATAGCATTCACCCCCACCAACGTACCTCGTAACTTGGTGGAGGTGGGGCCCCCAGAGTGACTCAAGCATGGGGTTGGACATGCATACGAGTGGGACTGAATGGGTTAAATTAGGAGCTGCTTTGTCTGGCCCAATAGGCCTTCTCTAGTCATCTGTGTTCTGATGTTCTCAGATTAGTATCCAAAAACCATGAACCAGCGCCTCCGAACAAGACGCTAGACCCCATAAACTCACCTGTAGAACGTAGGCATGAACGTGTAAAGACACAACGTAGCTAAGAAGATTCCGGGAGCACTGCCATTGGAAGAAGGCAGAGCCACACATGCAGGAGAAGAGTAGGGTAGAGGCGAAGGAGGAGCCCCACACCCATATGCAGGGAAAACCCGGCATTCACCCCATAGCGGCAATCCAGAACATCCCCTGTAGCTACGGGGTACTGACTGGAGTCAAATGGTTTTCGTTAATGATGGAATGCCTTTGCAGAGGACACAGTCAGCTGATCTGAACAGCAGCCTAAAAGAGTAGTAAGTAGCAAAACATACATAGCCGGCTAGTCATTTGGGCCACAAGTAGCCCAATCTGGCAACCCTGCACATGACAGGAGGTCCCAAATGCACAACCCACTCAGGGGAAAAGCGCCGAATAGGAATATTGAAAGAAAACGAGCAGTGCCGAGACAGAGGAGAGAGAGAAGATACAATCACAAAAGAACGAAACAGGACCGAAAATTGAAAAAAAAAGCACGGAAGAGGACCAACAAGCCCTAGACAGGACCGGAGGGAAGCAACACCCGAAGACGACATATGTTCCAATAATACGGGAAGAAGCGAAAACCTTCCAGGACCTTCGAGAACATATAGAAGCAAGCACAAAGCATGAAGGCACATAAAGGCACAGTCGCACCCGAGAACAAAAGTCATGGAGAACCCCGAGAAGAGGGGAACATGACGGTGAAGGCCCATCCCAAAGAAGGGTGAATGACTGGAGAAAAGTACCCACCGACAGGACGGAACCGACGGATCCAAGGGACAAGGAACCAAACCGGGGAAGGGGCCGACGCCCAACAACACGTACGGAGAGGGGGGAAAGAAAAAACCCACTCCATGTAACCACCAACCCCGGTCAGAGGGTAGAAAACCCCGGCAGGGTCCAACGGGGCCCGAGGCCCCTCAAGTCAGCCCCTCTTTAGTACCAGGAATCCACACGGCAGGCCCCGAGGCCGAGCCATCCCCCCAAAGCCCCAGCCTCACAAGCAAAATCCGGGGCACATGGTAAAGTACTAAGGAAGGGAGCCCACTGGCAGAATCATACAACACGGCTGGAGGAACAGGCTCCAATGCCTCTGTCACCACCCCAGAAGGGGAAGTCCCTGAGACTGCCCGAATCTCAAGACCACTGAAGCCCCACCCTGACCCTGAACCCACAGACGGTGAGGATCTGGATGCAGGGAGGAAGGGGGGTCCAGACTAAACCACAACAGGGGGAAAGATAAGGGGGGCGCGGAAGGAACAAAACCGAAGCAGCCAACACCCCCTTAGTCCCATCACACCAACCAAAACGGGGCAGCCTCAGGGCTTCCGGGGAGCAAATAACCTAGCGCGTTGCCACCATCTAAACGCAACGTACAACGCCCGTGCTGACTGTATCAGCATAGTCCACATAAGGCTGGGTAACCGAGTCACAAACAAGCAACAAAACTTGTAGGAATTGGGAACGAAAGTGCCACCGACCCCACAGGCAGCAGACGGAGGCAAAGACAGCAAGTCACCCTGAGACAAGGGGTGAGAGCAACCCTCAAACTCGCTGGAAGCAAGGGGGGACTCCGGGGTCACATCCAGCGGACCCGCACGCCTCCAGGGGTTTCCCAGGGTCCCGAGCGTTTAATATAATAGGACTCGCGCTCAGGTAATCCCAGGCAGGGTACTGCTAACTGGCACCCAATCCTGTAACTACACTTAGGTAATTACATTGAGGTGGACGATGTAGAGTGTGTGTACAGTACATGCGTCTCGTCCGGCCTACCATGCCTCCTTAGGTCAACACTACTGGATGTACCATCTGTGTCATCTGACGTGTGTCTACTAAGTGATAGTATAGGTGATGAGACTTTTTCTAGGTTCAGTGACACAGGTTCAGATACAAGCAGTGTTGATGAACCGAGTGCAAGCAACTATGGTGTTACTAGGCGGGGTTTTACAGCCCCAGCAACACGGTGAGACAAGTGCCAGTGTGTTATGGGGCCTGAGGACAAAGACGACAGGAGCCCTCGACATCAAGTGCTCAAGTTCATGTTAGGCCTATACTATGCAGAAGAGCCTCATCTCCTGACATACTCAACTCTAGCACAAGACTACAGAGCTGTGTTGTGGGTGCCCGTGCTGGTGGTGCTCGTGCTAGTGTAAGCCGTGATGTTGGCGCCAGAACCAAAAACATGGGTGTACTTGTGTGGGGAAATTGTGACAATTTTGTCCAAAAATTCCAGCATTTGATAATACTGATGTTGGTGTGACACCGTTATTCCCATATACTTGTGAATATATATGGCTAAAATTTATAATTTTATGGCATATTTTGATCATCCATTCATGGAGCATCTCTGTGCAGACGAACCGATACGTTCTACAACTCATTGCCTCTAGAATTTCACTTGCCTCTTGAATGAGACATTGGAAAGACACAACTGTTGAGGAAATGTAAGTGTTTTTAGCATTGTGCATGATGATGAGGCATGTAGAAGAGCATGTGATCCTAGATTATTGGAACAAAGACAGCCTTGTTCCAACCCCTTGGTCAACAGATACATGTCAAGTGATAGGTTCCTGCTGCTTCTTGGATGCCAGCACTTTGAAAAGAATGAGAATGAAGACAGACACGACAGACTGTGGAAAGTGCAAAAGATATTTAGCGAATTAAGAGGATTGTTGCGTGACTATTTTGTACCAGGACAATGTGTCGTGATTGATGAATCGCTAGTTCTCTTCAAGGGATGACTGACATTCAAGCAATGCATACCATCAAAGCAGCAGTGGTTTGGATTAAAGTTCTTCGTTTTACGTGACTGAAATTGGTATGGTCATGGACATATTGTATTCTGGAATGGACGTTGACATACCAGGTCAAGATCCACACGGGTTCTCAGGCAGTGGCCAAGTTGTTTCTATCATATTCCTGTCTGGGTCTTCTGACATTCGGTGGGGGGATATATATGACTACTACTATAATTTTCTGTCCTCCAGTTGCTATGGTGCCTGATATGTAGTCACTGAAACCTTCACAGTTCTGAATTACCATCTCTTCGAAACTCCAACCTTCTCTTAGTAGCAAAGCTACACCACCTCCTCCTCTCCCTTCTCTCTCTTTCCTCACTACATAGTAGCCCTGTGGAAACACTGCATTTGTTATGGTGTTTGTTAGCTTTGTTTCTGCGAGTGCTATTATGTCTGGGTTTTCTTCTAGTGCCCATTCTCCGAGTTCACTTGTTTTATTTGTAATTCCATCTATGTTAGTGTACATTGCCTTGAAGCTCACTTTCTTCAGTTCATTTTCTTGTCCCTTTCTTGGCGAGCATTCTGCTGGTGTGGGAAGCTTTTCAGTGGGTGAGAGGATCTGTGAGGTGGTTTGCAGGGTTTCAGGGGAGTTTGGGGTGAGGGGTGGGGGTTTCATGGAAGGGGGGACAGGTAGGGTGTGGGTTAAGGAGATAGGGGGGACATGGAGGATACGGGGTGAGGGGGGGAGGAGGGATAGGGAGGGTATGGGATGAAGGAGGAGGGGGGGACAGGGGGGGAAAGGTGGGAGGGGGGACATGATGGGAATGGGGAAGGGATGACAGGGTAAGAATGGGGTGGGGGGGGGGGGAGGGAGGGTTGGGTGGGGGCAGGTAGGGTGAGGGGAAGGGAGGGTTTCTATGCAGAGGGGGGGTGGTGGGGTTGCCCTCCCCTCTGGTGTTGCTGGGATGCTGGTTTTGGGTTCGCCTCTTGTCTCTAGGACTGTTGTGATTGGCGAATTGGTCAGGCAATAAATATATTATACCAGCACACATTTGTTCATCACACATGTATCCATATTTACAATGTAAAGACAATACACCTTATGGTGTCTTGATATGGTATAATAACAGAATAAGTGGGCATGCTGGCTTACATTTGAGACAATAATAACATTAGGTTGAGTGTGCTGGCTCATAGTTGTGGTGGATGAAGCAGATGCTACCCCAGATGATCCAGCTGCAGCAGCTGCAACTGCAGCTGCTGCTACTGCTACTGCTTGCTATAAAATAAATTACTATTAGAGGATATCTCATGTATTAAGGTTTTCTGGGGAAGCCCTTTGGTGGGTTTCTGAAGAACCCTGAAGCTGTCACTTTGATAGCTTCCTAATACTAAATTACATCAGTCATGGGTGTCTTGTTGACTAGAGCCAAAACCAGGCCCCCCCCTTGAAGAGGCACAGGAATCAGGGCATTGTTACTAGGGAGAATAGAAACCCCCTAAAAGACATAGTCGGGTACTTGTAACCCGTTTCTCAGCTTGCTGTGTTTCAGTTCCTGGTAAACTGGCAGAAGTCCTAGTTTGTTCCGTCTAAGATTTGGACCTGGTTGGGTCTAGTTTGAGAGGCTTCGTGGGCATCTCTTTCCATGCCTCCTTCAGCTCTGTTTAACCTGCAGTGACATCGCTGTCTGGCCCTGGGGTGACTCTTAAGTTGGCCAAGAGTTTATTTATGTGAGAGCCTGAACATTGCCTGCATTTCCTCTCAGCAAGGCTTAAGTCTGGGCATTGTAATGCTTCTTCAGGTTCTGCCAATTTTACCACTGTAAAGACCAACATGTTTGGATCTCACTTGCACTTTGCAAGTTCTTGCTTCACCAGCATCCTTTTTAGGTTTTGGGGAATTCGGTTCCATGGTGCCATCCTCCGCTTCACTCGATGTATCCACGAACACCTCGGCTCCTGACTGGGGCTTTGAGATCAGTGTGTACCAAACTATCCAGGGTCGGTTTCCACGCCCACTCCATCAGGTGTACAGCAGAGTACATGAATTTGTGGCAGTGTAGCAGGTCCTACAGAGGGTTGATCTTCCTCCAGGTAGGTTTGGTGTGGACTAGAGCCTATCCTCTGGCTCTAGTCCAACTGCCTCCTGGTGGTTCATTCACTAAATCATAGGGGGGTGTGTCACTTCGGCTCATCCGTCTTTGCAACTGGAATCTTCAGGTAGCTCAGCTTCTGGCTTCTCGGGGTTTAGTTCTCTGAGCATTTCACATGCGAGGTGTGGCCTACATCTTTATGGTTGGCTTATTTCACTTCCAGCCCATTTTCATGGGCTTGGCTGTCAATAACACATACTTTTTTTCATTGATTCTATGAAATGTTAGCTCTCCTCAAGGTGGAGCTCTTTGCGCTGGCTTGAAACTGGCGGCTTCCTTCCTATGTAGATACATTCTCTGATCGCCAAGTTTTAATGGTTGATACCTTTTGGCTACACTGGTTCAAGATGGGGGGGGGGGGAGAAGAGGTTCATTTAACTCTTTCCCCACAGTTGATGCTCCAGGTGTTCTCCAGGATAGATGCATACTTGGCTAAGGTGGCTGGCTCAGCCTTGGTTTCTAGCCCTTCTGGCTTGGTTCCAAACCCGGCCATTTTTCTGCAGCTCTGCTTCTTTCAGCCGATCAGCCATGTTATGCACCTTGCTGGTTCAACCTTCTCCTCCAATCTATGTTCTCAGAGATTCTGAGGTAATTTATCACCATTTGTATGGTGCACAGGTGGCCGATTTGCTGATGTCCCACTTGGGTCTTTCATCGTGGCGACAGCATGAATTGTCCTGGTGCTGTTTTCGCTTCTCTGTCCCTCTTCATTATTTCTTTAGTATCTGTTCCAGTATGTTTTTTTCCTTCTTGTCCTGGGTGTTTGTTGATTGGCACTTAATACCTAATTTACTCGCCTCTTATTGCTTGGCTTTGGTGGAGTCATTCATATTGACAGTCAGAGCCAATACTTCCTCGGCAACTGTTTTGCAAGTTGTCTCAGACTTACTTTCACCTCTGATCTCCTCATGCTTTCGTTAAGTCATTTTAACATCTAAATTGGGTGTCAGTGTTTCTTCCCCTCAGTTCATGGTAGCCCCTTTGGGTCGGGATAATTTTTCTCGAGGCTTTGTTTTTGTTGGCTTTCACATCTGACTGCTGGGTTAGGGGGCTTCATGCTCTCCTCAAAAGGCATGGGTTTTGTTCTTTTGGTCCTGTTGACCAGTTTCTCTGCAGTTGTCTCCTTTTCTTGCAAAAAATGAGACTCTTGACTTTTGGAAGAGTCCCTTGATAATTCTTAATGCTTGGTTTGTCCAGCCAGGGATGCATCATCTGTTGTATCCTGTACCGGCAATTCATTGCTACTCGCACGCCACCAGTTCTTCCTCCGTGGACGTGCTGATTGTCGATCTGGTTTTCTTAGTTCTTTGGTTATTCCAGGTCATTTACAGGTCACTCCAGGTCATTCATAGTGCCATTAAAGCTAGCCAGCTTGCAATCTACCCTCAGTTCCACAATGTTAATAAGTGGTTTTGGCCACCTTTTCGCTATTATGTCATGGGCTGATATTCAGGCTCGGGGCTTATGGAGGTCTAACAGTCTTGGTGGTTAGGTATCTGATCAATGTTCCTGGGGCCAGATTCACGAAGCAGTTACGCAAGTATTTATGAATGTGTACATCTTTCCTCAATCTTTGACGGCTTTGGTTACATTTATTAAACGGTTTACAAGCTTGAAAACTTCCCAATCAACTGTTGTTATTGTTATAAACAGCCTCCTGGTGCTTCAGAGCTCATTAACTATTTAATTATTGTAAACAAAGCTGCCAAAGATTGAGAAAAGATGTCCAGGTTCGTAAGTGCTTGCGCAACTGCTTTGTGAATCTGGCCCCCGGTCCCTTTTAAGCTTGTTTTACCCCGGGCCAGGTTTCGCAGAATGGTGTTACTTCAGTTTTGTAGCTGTCACCTCTCCTACTTCCTGGAAAGTCTCCCATCAGCAAGAAGACTGAAGCAGTTGCCGATATTGAAGCTGGGACCCCACCTGTTAGCAGCTCAGTGGACTAGGGGATTTTTTTTTTACTCATCTTCAAATGAACCATTTTGTTTTGAGTGATTTTTTTGCAGTGTCTGTTGGCTGTTTCAGTACTTCATTTTTATGAAACATACAGTTGTTTGAATTGTCTCAATTACTTTCTGGTTGCTATGCACGTGAGGATAATCGTAACACAACCCATCTTCCTGGTTAGATAGTACCTATTGTGACGATCGTCAATAGTCACGAACTCGTACGTACAGTACTTAGCTCTTAGATAATAGTATACTGACTAGTAAGGAATTCTTTTAGAAAAAATGAAGCTAAAAAACAGACTTAAATATTCCTTGATCTAGTATAGCAGACATTTTTTTTTTTTGAGATATATACAAGAGGAGTTACATTCTTGTACAGCCACTAGTACGCGTAGCGTTTCGGGCAGGTCCCTGGAATACGATCCTTGCCGCGAAGAATCGTTGTTACAACCAAGTACTCATTTTACTGTTGAGTTAAACAGAGGCTACAGTTAAGGATTTGCGCCCAGTAAATCCTCCCCGGCCAGGATACGAACCCATGACAAAGCTCTCGCAGAACGCCAGCGAGTGTCTTACCACTGCACCACGGAGACTAGATGAGGTGAGACTAGATATATACTATATTAGGCCTCAGATATCATGCATTAGGCCTAGAAAGGTTAGGCTAGGTTAGTTTAGTTTGTCTTTGCAACACAAGTAGAACATAGTTTTCCAGTTTGTCCAACTCAATAGTGCTGATTTCTACTTTCTAATTTTGTTTCATGTTGGTATATAAGTATGGTCCTGGTCGTTACTATAAGTATTACCAAAACAGGGCGGGCGGGCTGTGGTAACAATCCCCTGCTCACTGTGCCTCATCTAGGAGACCAGGTTCTAGTTCTGGTCTCGGACAGCCCAACACCATACCTATGACTGATGTGACTGAGCTACCTCAGTCACAATGTTTCAGGGAGCCACCAAAGGACCTCCCTTAGAAAATATATCTCATTTACAAAAATGTTACTCAAAATATACTCTATCAATATTGTAAAGTCTGCAGAGTTTTGTATTCTGTTCCAAATTTCATTAAAATCCATTAACAATTTTAGCCTCAAGGAATAAAATAATAAATAGGATTTTGAGAATTGAATTTTTCCATCTAAAACCCAGCACTGAATGTAATGAAATGCCTCGATCAAGTAGAGCCCCGGTGGCTCCCTGAAGTTATCTTGCTGAGATTGCTCCATTCTAATAGTCAAATCAGTGGCAGGAGTTCTGTTCAGGGGCCTCGTGGCCTGGTGGATAGCGCGCAGGACTCGTAATTCTGTGGCGCGGGTTCGATTCCCGCACGAGGCAGAAACAAATGGGCAAAGTTTCTTTCACCCTGAATGCCCCTGTTACCTAGCAGTAAATAGGTACCTGGGTGTTAGTCAGCTGTCACGGGCTGCTTCCTGGGGGTGGAGGCCTGGTCAAGGACCGGGCCGCGGGGACACTAATGCCCCGAAATCAACTCAAGATCCTCAAGATAACTAGCCAACCATGGACCAGAGTCAGAACCTGGCCCCTTCACAGAGGTGCAGGGAACTAATAAAGATGTACCCTCCCACAGGAAAAACATCCAGACCTTCAGGAAATCTTTAAAGATAACTGTAAGGTTACCAGAAAACAATGCCTCAATAAAGCCAACAACTCTGCCAAACAATTAAAATGAAATGAGATTCATTTAAAACCAGCTTGAACCCATTAGTACAGTTGAAATTGAAATAAGTTTATTAAGGTAAAATACACACAAAGGGATGAGGTAGCTCAAGCTATTCTCACCCCGTTCAGTACATCGTGTTAATACATACATAGCCACACATCACAACCAATAAACATATTACCGAACATTCTGAGAGATAAACATATACATTTCCTCCTTTACACAAGTAGTATGGTATCAGATGTACACACAAATACTTTTATGACCTAGGTATACTGTATAGACAATTTGCAAGACACCTGCAGATAATTCAACAAAAGATTACAGTCTTGGTGCAAAATTCTTATATCTCTCCAGAATATCATCAACCTTTACATTGTGACACATCCAGGCTATTTGTTCAGGAACAGTCCTTATCTCAATGTTTCTATATACATTAATCAACGGACAATCAAGAACATAATGGGCAAGGGTGTGAGACCTTAACATACCACATAGTTTACACTTTGTGTCATTATCATGAACACCTGTACCATATTCCCAGTAATATTTGTACCCAAGCCTGAGCTGCATGTTCACAGAATTAGTACAATTAGTCACCTCCAGGTGGCCTGACTCCAGCCCATAGCCGTCTCCACTGATCAGTTCTGGAGATGATGAAAATCCACTGATAAACATGGAGGAAAAAAGGGGAACCAGGAATCACTGGGATTCTGCCAGAAAATGAAGTTTCATTACATTCAATGCTTGATTTTTGGGTGAGCCACCCAGTGGCTCCCTGAAGTTAACTAGCCACTGAGAAAGAAAACACAGGAATTACCAGCGAAGATGGGAGGTGGCAGGTATAAAGACAGGAGAAAACCCAGACTAGGAAATGCAGACAAAAAGCAACATACAAAAGATTGGGACCAGTAAGATCATCCCAATTCCGATGTGCCACAACTGTTAGACTGCTAAAACCCCCAAGCCTGAATCTCAGCCCAAGACCCCTTCTAATTTGGTGTGCTTGCAAACATCTTCTGCTCGATGGTAGACTGCAGGTTGGCTAGACATAATGAAACTGTGGATGACCTGGAAAGCGAGAGCACTTCAAACAGTTGACGAAGAAAAAAGGACCAACCAAAAGGATCAACAGGGGCAGAACCAGTAGCCCACAGGTAGCTGCAAAGAGCCACCGACAGACAAATTAGAAACCCCGGCCAAACCAACTAAACAGCAATCATCAATGGAGCGCTCCAGAACCAAGCCGACTCATTCTTCACCAGAAAAGAAGCAGAAGGCTGCAAATGAACAAAATGCAAACAAGACCAAAACAGCAAAACCCACACCTCCAGAGAAAAGCATGAAGCTCCCTACATAGCAGCTGCAGGCGAGACCCCCAAAACCAGCGTTGACTGTAATAAAATGTCATTATCTGGATGAGACCCGGAGGCTCCCATGAGCTGATATGGATATACAGTATTAGACTTTGCCATCAGTGTGAATGGAGTTCTTAGGCCTACTGGGGACTATGAGTCAGAACCAGGTTCCCTCAGAGAGGCATGAGGAGAAATGGCCTATAGAATTGCACATACGATTTGGAGCATTCAATGTCTGCCATCGACTGGGTCAGGCACCCAGAATGGAAAGCATCCAAAAACACACCCCTATTATGGTTGAAACTACTACTGAAAGTCAATCGAGTGGACAGAACTCCCCAAAGAAAACCGAGAAAACGAGCATGAAGTCACCTACATGCCATGCCGCCATCAGCACAGCTCCCCCCTCCCCAGAAGGGGGAAGGGAGAACCCCAGACCCCTCACAACGGCTACCCACATCTTCATTTCAGAGGCTGGATGTCAAAAATACGCAAAAAAACGCCGACCGGAGGGAGGGAGGGATGCCGGGAAGCCTCCGGGTTTCACCCAGAAAATGGCATTTCATTACATTCAACGCTGATTTTCTGGGGGAGCCCCTTCAGCTCCCCAGAGCTACTTACCAAAAAAAACAAAAACAAGAGGTACTTACCCGGGAGGCGTTCCTCAACGAGAAGTTGAGACAACTGGCTGCAACCGCTGACCCGGCTCTCGCTCCTCAACGAGAAGTCGAGACAACTGGCTGCAACCGCTGACCCGGCTCTCACTCCTCAACGAGAAGTTGAGACAACTGGCTGCAACCGCTGACCCGGCTCTCGCTCCTCAACGAGAAGTCGAGACAACTGGCTGCAACCGCTGACCCGGCTCTCGCTCCTCAACGAGAAGTTGAGACAACTGGCTGCAACCGCTGACCCGGCTCTCGCTCCTCAACGAGAAGTCGAGACAACTGGCTGCAACCGCTGACCCGGCTCTCGCTCCTCAACGAGAAGTCGAGACAACTGGCTGCAACCGCTGACCCGGCTCTCGCTCCTCAACGAGAAGTCGAGACAACTGGCTGCAACCGCTGACCCGGCTCTCGCTCCTCAACGAGAAGTTGAGACAACTGGCTGCAACCGCTGACCCGGCTCTCGCTCCTCAACGAGAAGTCGAGACAACTGGCTGCAACCGCTGACCCGGCTCTCGCTCCTCAACGAGAAGTTGAGACAACTGGCTGCAACCGCTGACCCGGCTCTCGCTCCTCAACGAGAAGTCGAGACAACTGGCTGCAACCGCTGACCCGGCTCTCGCTCCTCAACGAGAAGTCGAGACAACTGGCTGCAACCGCCGATCCAAAGTGACACAGGCCCGACTAGGCCCAGGAACAGTGACCAGGTAGTGTTGCAGCCAGGACCCTGTTTGAATGCCAAAAATCCTGTGCCTGAAAGTCAGCCCAAGACATGTTATCGAAGATGGCAGCAAGAGAGGGTAGAAACATGCACGTGCAGCTGCACAAGGCCAACATCCCGAGGAAGCACAGGGGCAAACAAGCATGCATTAAGGCACCCAAACTCGCCCCCCAGGGAACCTGCAGAACGGTAGCAGCCTCCCACCATTCGAACATGTGGGTCTGAGAAAACCCATGCCACGCCCCCTGCAAAAAGAAAGGGCAGTCAGCCAGCCAGGAAGACTCCAGGACCTTATAACACACCCATACGGGGAAGAAGAACCAAACTCAAATGAGAGTGGATCCGTCACAGAGGCAGAATCCGGGTCTCACAGGAGGTATGCCGCAAGTGCCTCCCAAACCTCCTTAGGCGAGATTAGAGGGGCAGAAAACCTCTGGAAGGAGCCGAGGAACCCAAAGAAACCTGGAAACGAACCAGGGGAGGAGCTGACCACAAATCATACTCATACAGGGAAGGAGGGGATAAGAAAGCCCCTCCCCCTGCAACAACAAACCCCGTGAAGAGGGGCACCAAAACACAAGCGGGATCAAAGGGGACTCCAGGTCAACTCCGCCTCCACCCCAGGATCCTCCAAACCAAGACCCGGGGCAGAGCAGTCCCCCATACCTTCTACCACTGAAGAAAAGGCAGAGTCCAGGAGAAAGGTAGAAAAGAAGGGGGGTCCTGCTGGTAGGACCCAGAAGCCTTGGCAGGAGGAACAGGCTCGAATGCCTCCATTCCCGACCCGAATGGGGCAGCCCCCGTAGCTGCCCAAGTTTCATCACCAACTAAACCCCGCCCCAAGTTTCATCACCAACTAAACTCCGCCCCGAGTTTCATCACCAACTAAACCCCGCCCCGAGTTTCATCACCAACTAAACCCCGCCCCGAGTTTCATCACCAACTAAACTCCGCCCCGAGTTTCATCACCAACTAAACCCCGCCCCGAGTTTCATCACCAACTAAACCCCGCCCCGACTCTGAAACCCTCAGATGTTTGGGAGCCTGGAGCAGGAAGGAAACAGGGCGAACAACACCAACCGGGGAAGGACTGGGGAGCGCGGACTGAACCAAAGTCAAAGCGACTAACACCCCCCTAGGTTCGGGTCCCTGTAACCAAAGTGGGGCAGCTTCAGGACATCCAGATGGGCAACCAACCTAGCGCGTTGCAGGAACCTAAACCAAGCATGCAATGTGGATGCTGCCTGTACCCGAACGTCAATGTTTATAGAATGGGTAAATTGGAGCCAAGGAGAGAACACCTCTCACAAAAGGTGTTGTTGACCCAACAAGCAGCATAACAGAAGCAAAACTGGTGACTGTCACCCTGAGACAAGGGCACAGAGCAACCTTCAAACTCGCATGAAGCGAGCTGGAACTCGGAAGACGCATCCATCGGTCCACCGAGCCCCAACAGGTTTTTCTAGGGCCTGTAGGCTGACTGCTACGGGAAGCCCAGGCAGGGTGTTGCAAAGACTGTTAAACCAAAGAGCTAACAAAGAGTGATGAACTAAAACTCTGAAACCCCTGCGATTTGTACAATCATGGGGGCCTAGAGGAGGGCCACCAAAATATCCTAAGTGGACTAATAGCCAAACAAAGCAGACCCCCACCAGGCAAGAAAACAAAAATAAAAGAAAACCCCGCAAAAGTACAACGTCCCTGGAGGAAACAGGAACAATGCCGCTGCATAGGTTGGCAAGTTTTGCAACACCTTGCGCCCTATCCAGCAACAGTGCCACTTCCTACCCAAGGCCATACAAAGGCCATGAATCCCTAGCTGGCCCTAAGGGCGGGGTAAATGCCAAGCAGCAAGACCACAGCATAAGAGGAGTCCCGAAAGAACTATGGCAGGTAAACCTAGCACCGAAGGGTAGCACTTACAGGGCGTTTAGAGAAGTCAGCCATAAGTGCATGCAGCCTCAGTACACTGTAGTTACTCCTGGCTACCACCGCCACAACACAGCAGAGAACACCACTAAGGAAAATTCAAAGAAATCAACGCCAGAGTTGATGACGGCCCCAGATCACATTAGCCAACAAACTGGGGGGTAAGTTCACGGGGTTTGTTGTAGCCGGTGCCAGGGGTCCTGGGAGGGCTGCGCAGATAAGCGGTGCAGCGGTGGCGGTGTGACATTTGCTTGTTTGTTGGTCGAGTTCTGCCTCCCTGTTCGGTCTTCAGCTGCAACATTCTTACCAAGTGGGTTTGTTTTGTTATGCCTACTTTTCTGGGTGCCTAACCTCAGTCGATGGCAGATAAGGAATACCCTCAAACACGGGTGAATTTTCCAGAAGCCACTGCTCCCTGTGCCTCTCTGAGGGGGCTAGGTTCTGGCTCGTGGTCACTGGTAGGCTGAGCTCCATTGACTAATGCCCCAAACTAATATATCCCATATTAGTCCGATAGCTCCAGGGAGCCGACAGTGCTCCCCACAGAAATATTGTATTTTTTATAACAATGGCAATTCTGCTACTGTATGAATATCATGTATCCCTGAGGGCTAAAATTTTGCATATTTGGTAGAACGTATCTTGAGATTATCTTGAGATGATTTCGGGGCTTTAGTGTCCCCGCGGCCCGGTCCTCGACCAGGCCTCCACCCCCAGGAAGCAGCCCGTGACAGCTGGCTAACTCCCAGGTACCTATTTACTGCTAGGTAACAGGGGCATTCAGGGTGAAAGAAACTTTGCCCATTTGTTTCTGCCTCGTGCGGGAATCGAACCCGCGCCACAGAATTACGAATCCTGCGCGCTACCCACCAGGCTACGAGGCCCCTAACATCCTACCAAATTTCATGTAAATATGAGATGGTTGGGTTGGGAGCTGTGATAATGATTCAACATAGAATGACCTAAAATAAGATTACAGCCAAAGGCAATTTATTGCTAAATTTCTGTTTTAAGAAATAATGAAAAGATGCACGAAGTTATAATCATCTGACCTGCTGTATAGGCTGCTGAGACTGCTGTTGCTGCTGTGATTGTTGTTGTTGTCCTTGCTGGGTCTGCTGCTGAGTTTGTTGTTGTCCTGGTTGTTGAGCGGACGACTGCCTGAGCAATTCTACATCTTTCTTATCACGGCTACCCTGCATAAAAGTAGAGTATGCTGCTTGCCCTGCAACCTAAAATGCATAAATGTTTACAAATCATCATCTCATTTCCCAATGTCAATGAGTGGGGGAGGCATTCCAGCAAAAATCAAGCGTTGAATGTTATGAAACACTCTTTTCTAGGCAGCCTCAGTTGCTCCCTGGGGCACTGGCTCTGGTACCACAGACATAGCCAAAAATCTACCAAACTTAACCACTGTTATGTTCTTCCCGTGGTATCATGGGAAAAGGGGGTGCATCACCCTACATATCATGTTTGTTAGGGTATCATAAGACTGAAAACTCCAGCAGGTACAAGGCGGCTCACATCCTGTTCCTCAGGACTCCAGTAAACAGATGCCACATTGACAAAAATTGCCTGCATCTCTCCTGGGTGTGAGAGCCTCAAGTGATTCATCGCCTGAGGCTCTCTCTAACTCTCTGTAAGCCAGAGCAGCCAAGGCTGGTGCATGCAGCTGCAGCTCACAGCACAACTGTGCAGGTCAGGGCAACACCACCACTTAATAATCACGAATAAAATAATTAACTGCAATCATCTTGCGATGGTAGTGCCTCATATGATCCTGACTGTAATAAAAAATATGTTCAAGGTTCAAAATTATGCCCAAGCTCACCCACTCCAGGATGACCTGACGAAGCGAAGGGAGAAGAAGCCTGTCCCGATCCTCCGAGAGGAGGAGCCGCCCAACACCAATAAAGGTTTGAGGACACGACCTGAAATGCCCACGAACCATGGGACCAAGCATGGGCAAACAGAGCCAGCCTTCCCCCCAGTGCCCCGTCAACGAGAAGGAGATAGTGTCCCTTCCGAGAAGCCAACTTACGTGCAGAGCGAACACTGCACCGACAAGATGAAGACGACTCCAGAGGAGACACCGGCACAGAAGCTGGCACCAAGGGCACACCTCGACCTGCAAAGACCTCAACCCTGGCATGACCTTTCCTGGAAGCGCGAGAATGCCCGCCCCAGATCACCAGCAAATCAGAAAGAGGACGGTAACTAGCAGAAGCTGCTTGCAAAAACTGAGAAACAATTGAGTTCGAAAACAATAACAGACAGAAATAATACTGCCGACACGTGAGGTGAGAGCCAAAAAATAGACGCTGCCTCCCAATGGATAGGCAGGTCAGCATAAAATTTCAGCAACGCCGCTGACGACCTAACTGCCGAGGCCAACACCCAAGATAACAGTCCGGCACTCAGCGCCTCCACATCCTCCACAAGGCAGTTCGAGGACAGCTCAAAAAGAGAAAAGAAGTGAAGGACCGAGGCCAGAAGGCCGTAAGAGTGAAGATCCTCTGCAACCAAGGCAGCCAAAAAAGTAAGAGACATGGGCGTGCAACTGGAACAAGCCATCTTCATGAGGAAGCACAGGGGAGTAAGGGCACG
The DNA here is from genome assembly GCF_040958095.1 of Procambarus clarkii. Lineage (NCBI taxonomy): Eukaryota > Metazoa > Arthropoda > Malacostraca > Decapoda > Cambaridae > Procambarus > Procambarus clarkii. Next base: position 9,722,417 of record NC_091220.1, read on the forward strand.
CATTTAGGTGCTCAAAAGCGCCTCCCAGGTAAACCTGCAGTACTGTAGTAAGCTCCCACCAATCAAGCAAACGACGGAACCCGTGCCAGGCACCAAGCAAAAAGAAAGGGCAGTCTGCAAGCCAGGAAGACACCGGAACCTCATAACGCATCCAATATAGGAAGAAGAACCAAACTCAAAAGAGACTGGGTCCATCACACTGGCAAAGTCCAGATCTCGTAGAAGGTACACACCAAGGACCTCCCGAACCTCTGCAGGGAAAATCCGAGAGGTGGAAATCCTTCAAAATGACGAAGCCACAGAACCCAAGGGAACCCAAAAATGAATCTGGGGAGAGGCTGAACCCGCATCACTCGTACAGGGAAGGGGGATACGAAAACTTTGAACCTTGCAACAGCCAACCTTACCCCGAAGGTTCCAAGGCCCAGGCAGGATTAAAAGGGGGCCCATAGTGCCTCAGGCCAACTCCTCCCCAGCCCTGGAATATTCAAACCCAGGTTCCAGAGCAGAGCCAACCTCCACCTTTGAAGAAAAGGCAGAGTCCAGGGGAAGGCATCAAAGAAGGGGGGTCCGCTGATAAGACCCAGAAACCTCAGCGGGAGGATCAGGTTCAAAGGCCTCCGTCCCCGCATCAAATGGGGCAGCCCCCGGAGCTGCCCGAGTTTCATCCCCAACTAGACAGCTCTAGGAAGCACACAGGGAAGCTGTGCACATGCAGCTCCAAGAACTCTTAACTCCTGGCTCAAGCTGCACAGAAGTGTAAAGGAACAGCCACAAAGGGGGGGGGGGGGACACTTAGCAGAATTCTGGACATTGGAGTCAAAGTGACAGAGAGGGCAACCAGACCCCTCTACCAATACAACTGAGGATGGAGCAGCCAATTGACCTGGTAACTGGGTCCACCCATGCGAAGAGGCCCATGGCAACAATGAAAGGGAAGCCAACTGAGTATACACACCAGATCTAACTAACAGGCTGTCTCTTCTACCTCAAAGGTGGAGGTGAGGTGAACGAGCTTGTGCTAATTTCGTGAATTTTTTATCATTTGTTAACACTGTTGGGGGAAGTTCTTTTGCAGGTTCTTAAGGGAAGCTGCAGTTTCATTTATATCAACAGTGGTCTGTTTTGTTTCACTGGCTTTTTGGGTCTTCCTCGGTGATGGCAGACAAATAAATTCATAGAAATTTCATTGCAAGTACCACTGCTTCTTGTGGTACTCACTTGGCCCTCTAGAGGGGGGTCAAGTTCTGGCTTGTGGTCTCTGGTAGGCCAAAGAGAAGTCAGTGACTGATGGCACATAGTAGTTTGGCACTATATCAGTACAATAGTTTCAGGGAGCAACCAGGGGGGGCTCCTCCTCACAGAGAAAATGCCTTTGAATAACAATAACCCATGCATGATCCAAAGACCAAGGAACAACAAGTGTGCCAAGAGATAGCAAAATGTCACTGAAACGGAAAATAAAAGAAGGGCATGAAGAGAGCGGCCACCAGCTTAACAGACAGCTAGTTAATGAGTTGAAAAGGCCACACATGAAGAATGGAGAAGAGCCTCGAATAAACAACAAATGGCTCCCGACAGGCCACCAGGGAGCCAGCATGGCCACCCAGCCTGCAAATTTCTACAGCCAGGACAGCACCAGGAGCAACAGTTCAACTGTAGCAAAGGCATACAGAAACCCCCAATGGGACTCGGTCAGTTGAAAAGTATCCACCACAAGAGCATCACAACTTGAGAATGGAGCCCCATAGAATGAAGCTACTGGAACCACCATACGAGGAGGCCCACGGTGACAATGAAAAGGAAGCCAACTGGAACACACACCAGATCTAACCAGGACTGAACCAGCAGCAGAACCAACTACAAATTCACTTGTCCACAAGGAACCCAAATTTGCGGAGCCGAGAAAAGAGCAGAACCCTGGCTTGAAGACATGCGGACAGGCTGGGAAACCAAACTAGCCAGATGTCAAAGCCAGCAAGACATGAACCACAACCTAACAACAGGAGAACCCAGCTTCAGTTAGGGTGATTTAGAATCTTGTGCTATCTGCACCTCTGTGAGGGGAACCATGTTTTGGCCTCCAGTAGGCTATTAATGACTCACAAGGGCCTGGTGTAATTTGATAGGTGTGGAGCTATTCAGAGCGGCTAGCAACGTGGAGCCACCTTGGAAGCCCTCTAGTAAATACTGCACTGAACATGGTCTCCACTGCATAATAATAATAGTGTTCCTCCTTCCCAAGGAAGCTGGAACACTAACTCCACATGCCTGAGCACAGAGGCAAGCTGGACCACTCTGTGACCTGAGCTGTCATAAAGTGGTGTACTACCACCATATAGTTTGCTGACAATCACCATATTATTCCCTCCCTTTTACAAACTCTTTTATCTCATTAGTCAACCTATGCAGTTTGGTATGCTTTGCCTTCACTTTCTGGGCAGCTTTATTCAGTTTTGGGCTGATGATCTACGATGAATGGTTCCTCTTGCCTCTGTGAGCACACCAGAATCTGCTCCTGGTATGTGGTAGGCAAGACCAGGGGTTTGGTAGTGTTGTGGTTATAACTGTGGTATAGTGCCACAGCCAGGGGCTTGGTAGTGTTGTGGTTGTCACTGTGGTATAGTGCCACAGCCAGGGGGGGGCTTGGTAGTGTTGTGGTTGTCACTGTGGTATAGTGCCACAGCCAGGGGCTTGGTAGTGTTGTGGTTGTCACTGTGGTATAGTGCCACAGCCAGGGGCTTGGTAGTGTTGTGGTTGTCACTGTGGTATAGTGCCACAGCCAGGGGGGCTTGGTAGTGTTGTGGTTGTCACTGTGGTATAGTGCCACAGCCAGGGGCTTGGTAGTGTTGTGGTCGTCTCTGTGGTATAGTGCCACAGCCAGGGGGGGCTTGGTAGTGTTGTGGTTGTCTCTGTGGTATAGTGCCACAGCCAGGGGCTTGGTAGTGTTGTGGTTGTCTCTGTGGTATAGTGCCACAGCCAGGGGCTTGGTAGTGTTGTGGTTGTCACTGTGGTATAGTGCCACAGCCAGGGGGGCTTGGTAGTGTTGTGGTTGTCACTGTGGTATAGTGCCACAGCCAGGGGGGCTTGCTAGTGTTGTGGTTGTCACTATGGTATAGTGCCACAGCCAGGGGGGGCTTGGTAGTGTTGTGGTTGTCACTGTGGTATAGTGCCACAGCCAGGGGGGGCTTGGTAGTGTTGTGGTTGTCTCTGTGGTATAGTGCCACAGCCAGGGGGGCTTGGTAGTGTTGTGGTTGTCACTGTGGTATAGTGCCACAGCCAGGGGGGGCTTGGTAGTGTTGTGGTTGTCACTGTGGTATAGTGCCACAGCCAGGGGGGCTTGGTAGTGTTGTGGTTGTCACTGTGGTATAGTGCCACAGCCAGGGGGGGCTTGGTAGTGTTGTGGTTGTCACTGTGGTATAGTGCCACAGCCAGGGGGGCTTGGTAGTGTTGTGGTTGTCACTGTGGTATAGTGCCACAGCCAGGGGGGCTTGGTAGTGTTGTGGTTGTCACTGTGGTATAGTGCCACAGCCAGGGGGGCTTGGTAGTGTTGTGGTCGTCTCTGTGGTATAGTGCCACAGCCAGTGTACTGAGAAGCTGAAGGCCAGCCCAGAAAACATACAGCAGTGTCATTAGTCAACTAATCCTTCTGGGGTTGTTCTGTTTATAACTATGTGGACTATCGTACACATACAATATTGACGTAGAAGATAATTACTCGGTAGAATTTGGTACTATTCACTTTATAGAGCCTGGAAAAAAATAAAATAAAGCTAAAATTAAACTTAAATATCCCTAGGCTTAGTATAGTACATATATGTACTATATTAGGCCTCAGAAAGTATGTATTAGGTCTAGGAAGGTTAGGATGGGTTAGTTTAGGTTTTCTGTGTAACAAATACAAACCCCTTTACCAGATTGCTCAGATTAAATAGTACCGATTTCTACTATCTAATTGGCTCTTATGTCAAGATATGTACGATGATCCTCAGCGTTACTTTAAGAGGTATCTGAACAGGAGGATGGGCTGGATTAGTACTACACTATATTGTATATATACAGGCATCCCTCATTACACACAAACTACTGTATACAGAATTTCATTAAAAGAAACATAAATTACAGGCTAAATTTCATAAGCAATACAGTATGTTGTATGGAATTCACATCAGACAGATTGTTGTATGAAAATTTACATTACGAAAATATATAAATAAAACTCAAAATCGGCCTTGAAATAAAGAAAAATTTCAGATATGAATGTAACGAAACGCCTCTTTCTGGATAAGCTACCGATGGCTCCCTGAAGTTCTCTTATTGAGATTGCTCCATACAAGTGGGTCACATCAGATGAGGGGTATCCGTTTGACCTACCGGGAACCCAAGCCAAAACCTGGCTCGCCCTCACAGTGTGAGAGTAACAATATAACACCACAAAATGAAAGAATTCAGAAAGTCGGAGAAGCTTCACAGACAACTGGAGGAATAAAAGACCCAAGCCTCAAAATTGAAAAGAAATCAGCAAATGATTCACAAAGACCAAGAGAAATATTCAAAATTAGCCCAAAATTAGCCCACCAGACAGTCCAGCTTCTACATGCAGCCACCCAGTTTTGGAGCTGATGAACAGCCCATGAAAGAACTGACTAACCTATTAGGAAGGGAGTGAGTCATGGAGCTAATGGGGCTCATCCAGAAAGAGGCTTTTCATTACATTCGACACAGCTTTTCTGGGGGAAGTTCCTGGTTACTCCCTAAAACTAACCACCGAGAATGAAAATGAGACTTAACAAGTAGGAGGAGAGGCAGCATACACGAGGACAAAGAAGAGAAAGCAAACAGGAAACACGGCCCAGGGCAACACATGGCCAACTGGGACCTGGGACATTAACTGAACACCAGGACACCAACTTTGTTAGAATGCCACAACCCCTCAGCCCAAAAATCAGCCCAGGACAGGCTGGAGAAGACTGTGGCCAATGCAGCATACTTATGACCATCATGGGTTTGAGAGGAGACTGCAGGCTAGTTCGATTGGATGACACTACTAACCTGGGAAATAAGAGCCATGGAACAAGGAACCACAGAAACAGTGTCAACTAACAAGGTATTCACCAAGGCAGAACTGGTGACCCACAGGTAGTAGCGAAGAGCCACCACTGGACACAACAAGTGATGCACCCCCAGCTGGACCAATCAAGAATAAATCACCAACAGACCCCTCCAAAAACCAGCATTGAATGTAATGAATCTCCATTTTCTGGGTGAGCCCCAGAGGCTCCCTGGAATGATTGGACTGATATTAGCTATATTAGTCTGGGGCTTCAGTCATATGGAGTTTTGCCTATTGAGAACCATGATCCAGAACCTGGTTCCCTCAGAGAGGCAAAGGGAGCAATGGCCTATGAAAACTCCACTTTTTGAGAGTATATTCATGTGTGCCATCAACTGGGGTTAGGCACCCAGAAAGGAAGGTATCCTAAAACAGACCCCAAATGGTAAAAAATTTCAACCCAAGACCAAGCAGAGCCCAAGCACTCCTCCCCAACAAAAACAAGACAACAAGCAAATCAACTTCAAACTGATGCATTGCTCATTCGCACCCCTCATGAGACGGCCAGGTTTTAACCAGTTCGAAGAGCGAGCAAACTGAAGAAAAAGTTGAAAGGGTCCACACCAATGCGAAGAGGCCCATGGCGACAATGAAAGTGAAGCCAACTGAGAACACACACCAGATCTAACTAGCAGGCTGTCGATCTAACTAGCACCCTCCCTCCCTCCCTCCGGGAGGGTGCCAGGGAGCCTCCGGGGCTCACTCAGAAAAGGGCGTTTCATTACATTCAATGCTGGTTTTCTGTGGGGAGACCCCTGTCGGCTTCCTGGTGCTAAATACCCAAAGATAAGTAAAAGAGGGACATACCTGGGAGGCGGCAGCACAGTGTGCCTCATGACGAAGACAGGACAAGTGGCTGTAACCTGCGACCCAAAGCAACACAAGAACGTCGAGGAGCAGGGACCCTGTTTCACTTCCAAAATCCACGCGCCCAAATATGAGCCCAAGACATGTTACCAAACACGGCATCCAAAGAGCCCCGAAAAACAAACCGGAACCGAAGGGGCCACAAGAAGCCCAGGAGAAGAAAAGAGAGCACCCAGTCCAACTACCAGGACGGCTCAGACGGCGCTTAAGCAGGCCGGAAGTGAAACAACGCCGGTCGGCCGAGCGGACAGCACGCTGGACTTGTGATCCTGTGGTCCTGGGTTTGATCCCAGGCCCCGGTGAGAAACAATGGGTAGAGTTTCTTTCACCCTATGCCCCTGTTACCTAGCAGTAAAATAGGTACCTGGGTGTTAGTCAGCTGTCACGGGCTGCTTCCTGGGGGTGGAGGCCTGGTCGAGGACAAGGCCATGGGGACACTAAAAGCCCCGAAATCATCTCAAGATAACCTCAAGATAACGCCCGCGACAGCTTGCAAAACGGCGCAGAAGTAACATCAATACTGAAAGCAAGCTGAAGCAGCTCCACCAGGGCCGCACGACATGAGGCGACAGTGTTAGGCATAAGGTAACGGTCCTCGAACAACCAAGAGAGAAAGGACACCACCACCCTATCAGAAAGCGACGAAGACGCAAGAAGAAACGGAAGGACCGCCAGGAAACTACATACTGCCGCCGAGACGAAACCACAGATGGGACATTAACAAGGAAGCTACCTGATCACCATAAAGATGATGATAAACAAGAATCAAAAATACCATTTGCGAAGACTGGAGGAGAAGATCGAACCAGCCACGTGATGTTCCGGTTCGATCTGCTGGAAAAGGCGGAGCAGCTGGAAAACCTCCAGGTTCAGACACCGGGCAAGCAGCGCCTGAAACCACGGAGAGGCCGGCCAACATGGGGCCAAGAGGACAACTCTCCCCTGGTAAGTCTTCAAGCGAGTCAGGACCTGGAGCAACAGCTGAACCGGGGTAAAGAGGTATAGGAACCGCCACCTCGACCAGTCCTGCTGAAAGGCATCGACCATGCCGATGCAAAGAGGTCCACTTCGGAGCATCCGAACATCCGACCAAACCGCAGCCGAGAGGCGACGCGTCCGTGAACACATCGAGCGAAGGCCCTGGTAGACACTAAGGCATTGAACCCTGAAAAACCTTTAGAGGAAGCCGGCGACGCAGCAACCGACGCAAGGCCCCCGGGGTCCAAACCCAGCGATCGCGAGAGAAGCACAAGGGATGTCCCTGAAGGAACCAGAACAGCCGACGAAGCCAAACCCGACCCAGCAGGTAGACCATCATCGCAAAGTTCAGGCTCCTGAACAGACCCTCGAGCAACCGCCAGATGACTCGGGAGCCCCCAAGAAACAGGCGCAAGCGGGACCGCAGCCGTAGGGGAGACTCCGGAGGGAGAGACAAGGAAACGGTTCGAGAGACCGTTCGAGAGAGACTCTCAAAACACAGTGCTGAAACTATGTCTAGAGCCAGAGCACATGATTGTAGCCTCTAGCATCAGCCTAAGCACTAAAGGGTGGATAGCCGGCGTGTGGGGTCTGGAGCACCCCCTTCACCCTCCTGCGGAGGGGGGAGCTGCGAAGACAGGGCACGGCGACATGTGACATCATGATCGTTTGCTCGTTTCTTTTAGGGGAGTTTTATCTACTGTACTTGTTCGGGATTTGGAAGCAATATTTTCACCAGAATAGGGGTTTGTTTTGGAACGCTTACCTTTCTGGGTGCCTGACCCGGTCAGTGGCAGACATAGAATGCTTCCAATCACACGGGGGTTTCTATAGGCCATTGCTCCCCTTGCCTCTTCTGAGTGGGTTAGGTTCTGGTTCGTGGTCCCCGGTAGGCCCATAAACTCCATATACATGACTGATGCCAAAGTCTGAGATTAGCATATCAGCCAAGTAAGCTCTGGGGAGTCGAAGGGGCTCCCCCCAAAAACAGTATTTGTTCTTTTGGTATTGTTAATTAGCACCCAGGAAGCAAGAAAATCCAAGTACAAAGTCTCTATCTCTTGTAGTTTAGCCGTAGTTGCCTAGAGATTTTTTTTTTTTAAATTAGTAGATTTGCAATATGGGTATAACTTTGTTGACCTGACAGCCTGACAGCTGAGTGAACAGCATTTCAGATTCGTAGCCCTGAGGTTCTGGGTTTGATCCCTGGTGGAGGTGGAAAAAAAATGGGCAGTTTCTCTTTCACCCTGATGCCCCTGTTACCTAGCAGTAAATAGGTATCTGGGAGTTAGACAGCTGACTGGACAGCGCTTCGGATTCATAGTCCTGAGGTTCAGGGAGCGATCCCCGGTGGAGGCGGAGACAAATGGGCAACATGTTTCTTTCACCCTGATGCCCCTGTTACCTAGCAGTAAACAGGTACCTGGGAGTTAGAAAGCTACTACGGGCTGCTTCCTGGGAATGTGTAACAAAAAAAAAGAGGCTTGTTCCTTTTTGGGCCGCGGGAATGCTAAGCCCCGAAATCATTTCTCAAGATAGCTGCTATGGGCTGCTTCCTGGGGAAGTGTGTAACAAAAATGAGGCCTGGTAAGAGGACCAGGCCGCGGGGACACTAAGCCCCAAAATCATCTCAAGATAAGATAACCTATTTTCAATGTTTCTCACTTTATATATTTAGTTTTTTCACTCTAATAAGTTGTATTTATGTGTCAAAGATGGTGTTTGTTATGTATAACCTTGAAAATATACATAAATACAGATATATGCGCACAAATATATACACACCATGCATTTATTAATACTCCGGAGTCCGGAGTTAACAAAGGCCCTGATCGGCCGAAAGGTTCATCTCTCTTTACCATTTCTCTGTTGATTTTTTGCATACAAATGATCAGTGTTTCGTGATCATCAATTGTGTGTGTGTGTGTGTGTGTGTGTGTGTGTGTGTGTGTAATTATTACCTAAGTGTAATTACCTAAGTGTAGTTACAGGATGAGAGCTACGCTCGTGGTGTCCCGTCTTCCCAGCACTCTTTGTCATATAACGCTTTGAAACTACTGACGGTCTTGGCCTCCACCACCTTCTCACTTAACTTGTTCCAACCGTCTACCACTCTATTTGCGAAGGTGAATTTTCTTATATTTCTTCGGCATCTGTGTTTAGCTAGTTTAAATCTATGACCTCTTGTTCTTGAAATTCCAGGTCTCAGGAAGTCTTCCCTGTCGATTTTATCAATTCCTGTTACTATTTTGTATGTAGTGATCATATCACCTCTTTTTCTTCTGTCTTCTAGTTTTGGCATATTTAATGCTTCTAACCTCTCCTCGTAGCTCTTGCCCTTCAGTTCTGGGAGCCACTTAGTAGCATGTCTTTGCACCTTTTCCAGTTTGTTGATGTGCTTCTTAAGATATGGGCACCACACAACAGCTGCATATTCTAGCTTTGGCCTAACAAAAGTCATGAACAATTTCTTTAGTATATCGCCATCCATGTATTTAAATGCAATTCTGAAGTTAGAAAGCATAGCATAGGCTCCTTGCACAATATTCTTTATGTGGTCCTCAGGTGATAGTTTTCTATCTAGAACCACTCCTAGATCTCTTTCTTTATCAGAATTCTTTAAAGATTTCTCACATAATATATAGGTTGTGTGGGGTCTATGTTCTCCTATTCCACATTCCATAACATGACATTTATTAACATTAAATTCCATTTGCCAAGTGGTGCTCCATATACTTATTTTGTCCAGGTCTTTTTGAAGGGCATGACAGTCATCTAAATTTCTTATCCTTCCTATTATCTTAGCATCATCAGCAAACATGTTCATATAATTCTGTATACCAACTGGTAGATCATTTATGTACACAATAAACATCACTGGTGCAAGAACTGAACCCTGTGGTACTCCACTTGTGACATTTCTCCATTCTGATACATTGCCTCTGATTACTGCCCTCATTTTTCTATCAGTCAGAAAATTTTTCATCCATGATAGAAGCTTACCTGTCACCCCTCCAATATTTTCCAGTTTCCAGAACAACCTCTTATGTGGAACTCTGTCGAAAGCCTTTTTTAGGTCCAGATAGATGCAGTCAACCCAACCATCTCTTTCCTGTAATATCTCTGTGACTCGATCATAGAAACTGAGTAAATTCGATACACAGGATCTTCCAGATCGAAAACCATACTGTCTGTCTGATATTATATCATTTCTCTCTAGGTGTTCTACCCATTTAGTTTTGATTAGTTTTTCCAATACTTTCACTATTACACTTGTCAATGATACAGGTCTATAATTGAGGGGGTCTTCCCTGCTGCCACTTTTGTAGATTGGAACTATGTTAGCCTGTTTCCACCCGTCTGCTACGATTCCTGTACACAGGGATGCCTGAAAGATCAGGTGAAGTGGAATGCTGAGCTCAGATGCACATTCTCTCAGAACCCATGGTGAAACGCCATCTGGGCCAGCTGCTTTGTTCTTACCGAGCTCCTTGAGCGCGCGCGTGCGTGCGTGCGTGCGTGCGTGCGTGCGTGCGTGCGTGTGTGTGTGTGTGTGTAATTTAATTACCTAAGTGTAGTTACAGGATGAGAGCTACGCTCGTGGTGTCCCGTCTTCCCAGCACTCTTTGTCATATAACGCTTTGAAACTACTGACGGTCTTGGCCTCCACCACCTTCTCACTTAACTTGTTCCAACCGTCTACCACTCTATTTGCGAAGGTGAATTTTCTTATATTTCTTTGGCATCTGTGTTTAGCTAGTTTAAATCTATGGCCTCTTGTTCTTGAAGTTCCAGGTCTCAGGAAGTCTTCCCTGTCGATTTTATCAATTCCTGTTACTATTTTGTACGTAGTGATCATATCACCTCTTTTTCTTCTGTCTTCTAGTTTTGGCATATTTAATGCTTCTAACCTCTCCTCGTAGCTCTTGCCCTTCAGTTCTGGGAGCCACTTAGTAGCATGTCTTTGCACCTTTTCCAGTTTGTTGATGTGCTTCTTAAGATATGGGCACCACACAACAGCTGCATATTCTAGCTTTGGCCTAACAAAAGTCATGAACAATTTCTTTAGTATATCGCCATCCATGTATTTAAATGCAATTCTGAAGTTAGAAAGCATTGCATAGGCTCCTTGCACAATATTCTTAATGTGGTCCTCAGGTGATAGTTTTCTATCTAGAACCACTCCTAGATCTCTTTCTTTATCAGAATTCTTTAAAGATTTCTCACATAATATATAGGTTGTGTGGGGTCTATGTTCTCCTATTCCACATTCCATAACATGACATTTATTAACATTAAATTCCATTTGCCAAGTGGTGCTCCATATACTTATTTTGTCCAGGTCTTCTTGAAGGGCATGACAATCATCTAAATTTCTTATCCTTCCTATTATCTTAGCATCATCAGCAAACATGTTCATATAATTCTGTATACCAACTGGTAGATCATTTATGTACACAATAAACATCACTGGTGCAAGAACTGAACCCTGTGGTACTCCACTTGTGACATTTCTCCATTCCGATACATTGCCTCTGATTACTGCCCTCATTTTTCTATCAGTCAGAAAATTTTTCATCCATGATAGAAGCTTACCTGTCACCCCTCCAATATTTTCCAGTTTCCAGAACAACCTCTTATGTGGAACTCTGTCGAAAGCCTTTTTTAGGTCCAGATAGATGCAGTCAACCCAGCCATCTCTCACCTTTAGGGGTGGGTGGGTGTGTGTGTGTGTGTGTGTGTGTGTGTGTGTGTGTGTGTGTGTGTGTGTGTGTGTGTGTGTGTGTGTGTGTGTGTGTGTGTGTGTGTGTGTGTGTGTGTGTGTGTGTGTGTGTGTGTGTGTGTGTGTGTGTGTGTGTGTGTGTGTGTGTGTGTGTGTGTGTGTGTGTGTGTGTGTGTGTGTGTGTGTGTGTGTGTGTGTGTGTGTGTGTGTGTGTGTGTGTGTGTGTGTGTGTGTGTGTGTGTGTGTGTGTGTGTGTGTGTGTGTGTGTGTGTGTGTGTGTGTGTGTGTGTGTGTGTGTGTGTGTGTGTGTGTGTGTGTGTGTGTGTGTGTGTGTGTGTGTGTGTGTGTGTGTGTGTGTGTGTGTGTGTGTGTGTGTGTGTGTGTGTGTGTGTGTGTGTGTGTGTGTGTGTGTGTGTGTGTGTGTGTGTGTGTGTGTGTGTGTGTGTGTGTGTGTGTGTGTGTGTGTGTGTGTGTGTGTGTGTGTGTGTGTGTGTGTGTGTGTGTGTGTGTGTGTGTGTGTGTGTGTGTGTGTGTGTGTGTGTGTGTGTGTGTGTGTGTGTGTGTGTGTGTGTGTGTATATATATATATATATATATATATATATATATATATATATATATATATATATATATATATATATATATGTTAATTAGACATAGCACTCATTTTGCCTGAAATATATATTGTAATCACTCATTTTCTGCTGTTAAACTTTCAGTGGCCCATAGTATGGCTGCCTTACACATTCCTAAAGCCATGGCTTTAGGATCATTTCATAGGACTAAGTAACCTAGAACACGTTACTAAGCCCATGAAAGGAAAGTGAAGGACTCAGGATGTTTATTAAAGATGGCTGGTTATTGGAGGTCTGAGGAAACAAATGTGTGCCCTCTCGTATGCATGAGATTTTTTTTATTCTTATGATATACAGTGCTAATATCATCATATATGTCGGCTTGGCGCATTTTCGGGCAAACAAGTTTTCTCGACTGACGCAGCACAGTGGCTAATATATAAATGCCACAGCTTCCTGCACCTCTGTGAGGGGACCAGGTTCTGGTGCGGTGTCCCTGGTAGGCCCGAGAACTCCGTGACTGATGGCACCTACTAGGTGGAGATATTGTACTAACTTCAGGGAACCTCAGGTAACTTCATTATAATATTTCATATTAAAAAATTTATAAATATTGATTATTCCCAAATCTGGATTAGTTTTAGGATATTAACCTGATATATGTATATCTAAGAAAATAATCATTGTTCCTTAAAATATTCTTGAAAATTAACTTAAAAGATGACGATTTACACGTTGCATACCCTATGTGTAATTTTGACACTCTTCCGCCAGTCCTCGGTGAATATCTCCTTAAACTGTTGAATGTAGCGGCACACTTGCTGCTGTGTACCTAACTGAAACCTGCAAAATGTAACTCTTATTAACATCTTATTTTTACAATGAATATTAAGATTCCAAACTAAAGCACTACTTCACAAATAAAATATTAACTACATACACAATACCAATATTTCCCTGTGATATCAAAGGAGTGAGAAAGGTGGTGGTACTGGCACACAAATTCTGGAAAATTACTTTATTGTAAGATTTGCAAAGCAAAGTTTTGCCATATTTAGTGATAACCAGAATTGAATAATACTGTAACGTCCAAGTTATGTATCTGGGCACATAGTGACTTTTTTTATATCTTGGGGAATGCAAATGATCACATGACTAAGACGATCACATTAGGTTATTGACATGCTCACGTTATCCTTGAAAATTGTGAACATCTTGCAGTATTTATTTCTAATTCTTCAAAGAAGTCAATGAATATAACAAACACCACTGAATGTAATCAAATGACTCTGGTACGGCCTCAGCGGCCATGAGGGACCACAAACTGGCTCCCTCACATGGACCACCAGGGACCACAACCTGGCTCCCTGACATGGTCCACCAGGGACCAGAACCTGGCTCCCTGACATGGTCCACCAGGGACCACAAACTGGCTCCCTCACATGGACCACCAAGGACCAGAACCTGGCTCCCTGACATGGTCCACCAGGGACCACAACCTGGCTCCCTGACATGGTCCACCAGGGACCAGAACCTGGCTCCCTCACATGGTCCACCAGGGACCACAACCTGGCTCCCTCACATGGTCCACCAGGGACCACAACCTGGCTCCCTCATGTGGGCCACCAGGGACCACAACCTGGCTCCCTCACATGGTCCACCAGGGACCAGAACCTGGCTCCCTGACATGGTCCACCAGGGACCACAAACTGGCTCCCTCACATGGTCCACCAGGGACCACAAACTGGCTCCCTCACATGGACCACCAAGGACCAGAACCTGGCTCCCTGACATGGTCCACCAGGGACCAGAACCTGGCTCCCTTACATGGTCCACCAGGGACCACAACCTGGCTCCCTCACATGGTCCACCAGGGACCAGAACCTGGCTCCCTCACATGGACCACCAGGGACCACAACCTGGCTCCCTCACATGGTCCACCAGGGACCACAACCTGGCTCCCTCACATGGTCCACCAGGGACCACAACCTGGCTCCCTCACATGGACCACCAGGGACCACAACCTGGCTCCCTCACATGGACCACCAGGGACCACAACCTGGCTCCCTCACATGGACCACCAGGGACCACAACCTGGCTCCCTCACATGGACCACCAGGGACCACAACCTGGCTCCCTCACATGGACCACCAGGGACCACAACCTGGCTCCCTCACATGGTCCACCAGGGACCACAACCTGGCTCCCTCACATGGACCACCAGGGACCACAACCTGGCTCCCTCACATGGACCACCAGGGACCACAACCTGGTTCCCTCACATGGTCCACCAGGGACCACAACCTGGTTCCTTCACATGGTCCACCAGGGACCGGAACCTGGTTCCCTCACATGGTCCACCAGGGACCACAACCTGGTTCCCTCACATGGTCCACCAGGGACCGGAACCTGGTTCCCTCACATGGTCCACCAGGGACCACAACCTGGTTCCCTCACATGGTCCACCAGGGACCACAACCTGGTTCCCTCACATGGTCCACCAGGGACCGGAACCTGGTTCCCTGACATGGTCCACCAGGGACCACAACCTGGCTCCCTCACATGGTCCACCAGGGACCGGAACCTGGTTCCCTCACATGGTCCACCAGGGACCGGAACCTGGTTCCCTGACATGGTCCACCAGGGACCACAACCTGGCTCCCTCACATGGTCCACCAGGGACCGGAACCTGGTTCCCTCACATGGTCCACCAGGGACCGGAACCTGGTTCCCTGACATGGTCCACCAGGGACCACAACCTGGCTCCCTCACATGGTCCACCAGGGACCACAACCTGGCTCCCTCATGTGGACCACCAGGGACCACAACCTGGCTCCCTCACATGGACCACCAGGGACCACAACCTGGCTCCCTCACAGAGGCACAGGGACCTGGGATTGTTATGATCACTCTCACCAAGAAAACATCCAGAAAGTACACAAAGCAACACACAAATGCAAGGTTCACAGAAACCAAAGTACAGTGGGGCCCCAACTTACGAATTTAATCCGTTCCCAGAGACGGGTCGTAAGTCGAAAATTCGAAAGTTGAAACGAATTTTTCCATAAGAAATAATGTAAATTGAATTAATCCATTCTACACCTCCAAAAATATTAACTTAAAAATACATTTTATACTGAATACAACTTTTTTTTTTCTAGCTACAACACAATATGTTTATCTTAACTTTATTGATGTGTCTTGTTGGCATATGGAAGACGATGAGAAGGGAGGGGGGAAGGGAGGAGAGGTGTTACTGTTTGGAAGGGGAGGCCCCTTCCATTATAACATCAGGTCTCAATTCTAACATCATTATAACTTTGGGCAAGCCTCTTCTCCTTCCATCTGTCATGTCATCTTTCGACTACACTTGGGTGAAGTCAAAATTATCTCGTCTCTTTTGTGGGTTTTCTGCCTGGTCCAGTCCCATAATTGGACTGTGCGGATCTCTGGCACATTTTGGACTAGTCTCGTCTGAACCGGTTGCTTCCTCGCCGCTCTTTTTGAGTAAGTTGTTCCTGGACCGGCTCATTCTCGAATTGGGCTCTTGGATAATTTCCCTAAACCTCATGGACACCTACTGGCATGTTTCCATACATCTAGGTTTCAGGGTTTGGATCGGTTTCATAGTAGGGCGACAGGCTTTCTGCTTTCGGGCTCTTCCATTTTGAATCTGGTACCTCACGTTTTTAAGCATAGACTCAGGTCGTGGTGGCCCGTCTTCATCTGCTTGGTCTTTGGGGTCTTGGCCTACCTCAACAACTGGTTAGTGGGGGCTCCCAGGCAAGTCTGCTGGGTCACCGGGTTTGCCCTTCTGTGTTACCTGTCAGGCAGGGTTTGGCTCTGGAGGCTGCTCTGGTATATTAGGGTCAGCCCCTCTCACGATCGCTGGATCCACCCCCCTGGTGTCCCTTCTCTGGTTGCTGCATCACTGGTTTCTTCTTCGATTCAGGGTTCAGTGACATGGCGCCTTTCTTCCCTTTGCTCAATGTTTGGACAATGTACAATGTCCAAATCTACAATGCCGAGGAGGCCTCGGCTGTAGGTTGGGGCGTTATAACCAGTGCTCACCAGTGTGGCCCAGGTTGTTGACATCCGTCCCATCGTTGGACTCGCAGCACAGTGCAGTTCTGTGCAGTGTAGCAGGTGCTGTGGAGGGTTCACATTTCTCGGGGCTTGATGATCCAGCTACATTCAGACTGTTCCTTGGTGATTCATTGTCTCATCTGGGGAAGGGGGGGGGATCTTTGGCTTGTGCCTCTTTGGAACTGGTCGCTTTGGATATCTCTTCTGCTGAATTTTCAGGGTTTGATTCTCCACACAGTTCACATACATGGAGTGTCCTCCATTCTGGCCAACTGTCTGTCTTGCTTCATTCCCCTTTCCACAGAGTAGACCATTGATGCCCTTTTCTTTGCTGGATTTGCCAAATGTATGGGGGCCTGGATGTGGACCTCTTCAGGTCCACCTGGTCTCGGCGTCTGCCTCTTTACATGGTGTCATTCATCGTCTGCGAGGCTTTAGTGGCGGACACTTTTTGGCTCACCAAGAAATTGGTGTTTCATTACATTCAATGCTGGTTGAATGTAATGAAACTACCTGCATGCCATCTATCCAGCTCTTACAACGAGCATATTCTTACAAATTACAAAGATACATATCTTTGCTCTCCTCCTCCCTGGTAAATCCTGTTTCTTCCTTCTCTGTTGGTGGTTGGCTTCAGGAAGGTGCTATTTGGCCCTTCTAGAAAACAAGCATTGAATGTATTGAAATGTTTCTTTCTGGTTGGACCTTAATGGTTCCTGGTCCCTCAAATCCCTCCACTTCCAGGTGTGCCAAAGTGTGCTTCACCTTCAGATTGGGCTCTGTTTACATGGGGGGAGCCAGAGTTACTGGTGAGACTAGGGAAAACCTGACATCTCTTCTGAATATAACAAATATTCAGAATCATTTGTGAAGTCATTTGTTGCTTCATTTCTTTTCTTTTACCTCTCAGAATGTTCGGTAATATGTTTATTGTTTGTGATGTGTCTATATACTGTATATATGTATGAACACGTTGTACTGAACAGGGTGAGAACAGCTTGAGCTACCTCATTCCTTTGTGTGTATTTTATCTTAATAAACTTATTTCAATTTAAATTTCTTTTCTTTCTGTGAAGCATGAAGTTGTTTGTTTTCCTATGCTTATTTTTTAATGTTTCTTTGGTGTGGGAGATCATAATAATCCTCTGCTCCCTGAGCCTCTGTGAAGAAGTGTAAGTTCTGACTCTGGGGCCAGATTCACAAAGCAGTTACACAAGTACTTATGAACGTGTACATCTTTCGACAATATTTGACACCTTTGTTTACATTTATTAAACAGTTTACAAGTATGAAACCTTCTCAATCAACTGTTGTTATTGTTATAAACAGCCTTCTAGTGCTTTGGAGCTCATTAACTGTTTAGTAATTGTAAACAAAGCCGCCAAAGATTGAGAAAAGATGTTCAGGTTCGTAAGTGCTTGCGTAATTGCTTTGTGAATCTGGCCCCTGGATTCCAAAGTAGGCCATGATGGACGCTTAAGGTTGATATGACTATCTAAGCGAGCTAGTTACAGGGAATCACCGTTCAAAACCTACAGAAAGCTTGAAAGACCAAACTCACTTCACATTGTTCAAGCATTCTGATATGGCAAAAGCCATGCCAGGCTCCAAAGGTCTAAAGACGTTATCAGTCTATAGCTCAATGGGTCTTTTCTGTTACCTTTTTACAAATTGAGAATACATGTGTGTGTGTGTGTGTGTTGATTCATTAATGAAATTTTCTTTATGCAGTAATTATGTTTAATTATAAACTTTGACTTGCACACTATCATTTTCCTCTTATTTCAGCATATCTATACTTTATTTATTTATTTATATATATACAAGAAGGTACATTGGGATTGTGAGGATACATAGTATAGTAATTACAATCTTGTAAAGTCACTAGTACGCGCAGTGTTTCGGGCAGAAAGATACTCTATAATACTATAAAAGAAGTGAGAGATATAAAGTCTGTTTACCAATACATACTTGCATGTAGATCCATTTTGTCTGCCTTCTTGATAATCACGATCAACATACAGCTCACCAAAGTACACTTCGTCGGTCTTTCGTTGAGAAATAGTCAACCTGCAAGAATAATAAGAACTACTTAGTACAAAGAAGCTGCTTCATTACAACATTTTTTATTATGCTAATTCAGTTAATACCAACTTAACTAGTGGGTGTGTTAGTCAATTATTTGTAAATAATTATTTGTACCTTCGGATAATGCAATGAAGATTAAAGGTCTAAATTGATATAATTCAAATTAACATGTTTTTAGTTTTGTAAATTCTGGAAACAAAGTATATATAGCAGGAGGCCTGGTCGACGACCGGGCCGCGGGGACACTAAGCCCCGGAAGCACCTCAAGGTAGCCACCTCAAGGTAGTGATGATATCTGTTTCTTCTCTCCTTTAACACTTACACTGCTACAATGCCTCTCAAGCAGATGAGGCCCATATGCCACAATCATCTGGAGATGATTAAAGGAGCTCCATTTTATTCAAAAGCTTCACCCCCATTAAAGGAGGATAGAATTTGACACTAAATTGACACTGTCAATTGTTTGTCATTTTTTACAAAATCCTGAGTCCCTTTGTTTCCCTCCACAACCTTAGTAAAAAGATTTCAGACCATGTTTGGAATATTATCTTCCAGTGACAATGTGCACAGCAGCCATGCTAACAACCACTAAAATTTTAACAACAGTGATTTTCAGTTTTTTTGCAGATTTGTTAATTTGCGTAGAGCTATCCTGGCAGCCAGCACCGGGAAGACACCATGGTAGCCCTCACATAGAGCTATCCTGGCAGCCAGCACCAGGAAGACCATGGGAGCCCTCACATAGAGCTATCCTGGCAGCCAGCACCAGGAAGACACCATGGTAGCCCTCACATAGAGCTATCCTGGCAGCCAGCACCAGGAAGACACCATGGGAGCCCTCACATAGAGCTATCCTGGCAGCCAGCACCAGGAAGACACCATGGTAGCCCTGACATAGAGCTATCCTGGCAGCCAGCACCAAGAAGACACTAAGGAAGCCCTCACATAGAGCTATCCTGGCAGCCAGCACCAGGAAGACACCATGGGAGCCCTCACATAGAGCTATCCCGGCAGCCAGCACCAGGAAGACACCATGGGAGCCCTCACATAGAGCTATCCCGGCAGCCAGCACCAGGAAGACACCATGGGAGCCCTCACATAGAGCTATCCTGGCAGCCAGCACCAGGAAGACACCATGGTAGCCCTCACATAGAGCTATCCCGGCAGCCAGCACCGGGAAGACACCATGGGAGCCCCTCACATAGAGCTATCCTGGCAGCCAGCACCAAGAAGACACCATGGGAGCCCTCACAGAAATAAGGTGTTATCACAGGAAAACCCCCATCTAATGAAAGAGGCCCCAGCCCTCTTTGAAAGAAGACATCACTGTATAATTTATGTTAGAGAATACTGTATGCATTATCTTCAGTAATAGCCATTTAGAGATATGCCACATACTTAGTATGGTATATCCTTCCTTGGCCACGTTCTGTTTCCAGTACTAGCTCTTCGATGAACACCAGGGAGTTGTCGGTTGTATAATTAGGTCGCTCATATGTTCGAGCAACCTTGGGAACATCGATGTTATCAGGAACACTCAGCTCCGGACCATCATCCAATGACATTGGAATAAGCTGCAAATACAAATATTGTAATTACATTTATTTAGTATAGTAAAAATAAATAATTGAATGTACTGAAATGCCTCTTTCTGGTAGAGTCCTGGTGGCTCCCTTGAAGCAATCTCACAGAGACGGCACTCCAATGCTAAGTCACATCAGTCACAGGAGTCCTGTTTAGTCTACCGAAACCAGGACCACAAACTGGCCCCTCACTGAGATGCAGAGAGCAGGCCATTATTAACTTCACCCTCATCAGGAAAGCATACAAAAGTCAGCGAAGCTTTACATACAACTGCAATTTTCATAGAAAATGAAGTATCAAAATGGCCAATGGCCCTGAAAATGATTTATTCCAAACAATTGGTTAACATGAAACTAGTTCGATCCCATTAGTAGCGATGGCTGCCACAAGGCGGCCTGGAGCCCTCAGCCTACAGCATGCTCCAAGGTCAGTCAGGAGTTGATGGATAATGAACCAGGTAATGACAAATCAGGGAGCCACTTGGGCTCTACCAGAAAGAGGGGATGTCTGGGGGTGTCAGTGAGGGGTAGTACCTCTGACTGAGAACAGTCACACCTTCGGATGGTTTGTCCGCTTTAGTCCCCACCTGCACTCAACTTTCACCTGTCGTTCCTAGTAGCTGTTTACATGTAAAGGCGGCCACAGCCCGGTAAGTCACTTCGACTGGTGGGCAAAACTAGGTGAGGTTAGCTGAAGGTTTGAGGCCCTCAGTGAATTAAGGCTTGTCTACCTGCACATGCGAAGACTGGACCCCTCAGACTACGAGGAGGAAACCACCAGAATAGTTCAGTGGGCAAGAGGCGGATGCAGCAAAGCGTTGGATGCTCAACTAGGGGTGCAGTGAGAGATGTAGGACACTGCTGGCCATCCACTGCATCATAACCTATCTCCTGCCGTCTTGACTTGTCTTGCTGCTGGACACAAATAGGCTGGGACGAGAGAGCAAAGCTAATGATTTACGCAAAACTCCCTCACTTTAATCTAAGTTAAGTGCAAGTCATGACTTCTACCCATATACTGAAGTCATGGTCATCTTCAATAATGAAAGATGAACATAATCACCAGAAAGAGGCATTTCATTACATTCAGTGCTAGTTTTCAAGGAAGAGCACCTCAGTGGCTCACTGAAACTAACCACAAAAAAACAGGAAAACAAGGGACTTACCAGGGAGGAGGAGACAAAGGTACTATTCTGAAGAGAAGATCATGGACAGGGAAACCGTAGCGCAGCACCATACAAGATCAGCTGGGTCCAGGAACATTAACCAAATACCAGGCTGCCAATTCCTTGTTAGGCCTCCAAAATCCTTGAGCCAAAATATTAGCTCACAACAAGTTAGAGAAAACAGCAGTTCATGCTGTATACTTATGAACATCATGGGCCCGAGAGTAGACTGCAGGATTGCTAGCTTTGATGACATTGCCAAGAACCTAAGAAATACACGGCTTGGAACAAAGGACCAAATGTTGGGCCTAGAACAGAATCAGCTGAGACTTCCACTAGTTCACCAGAACCCCCATACCTGGCAAGCTGGGCAAGAACCAGATCCTTGGACAGCCAGTGATGTAGCCGGATCACAGCTATCCGAGTTAACCTCGTAAAAATCCAAGAAGCTAGGGTCAAGCAGAAAGGAAGAACCTTAAAGCAGTAAGCCTGATGCCCCACAAGACACTCCTAATCAGGGCAGCAACCTCAGGTGAAAAGGAACATGTCAGTAAGTGTCCTTAAAGTCCAGGGACACCATCCTGGAATCCGCCTGCAACACTTGAGATAAAATGGCAATGTAGAAGGCCAAACAGGGAATGAATTCTTCAATGCCAAGTGATCAAGAATGTACTGTAAGTCTGTTGATTCCTACTTGGGAACCAGGAAAACTAGGATATCCACCAAAGAGAGAAGGTTAACTCTATTACACTTAAATACAAGTACTGTACTGTACATTGCAATGACCACATGGAGCCGAGGGAAGGGCTTCTAACCCAACACCCCTGACACTAAAAGAGGGGAAGAAGCAGGGGGCCATTTCCACTGGAGACCCTGGGAAACAACATGGAAGGACCAATAACTTTATACTAGAAATTGGCCAGTCAACGGGGTAAACCATGGAGGGGCTGGCATGAACATCCCTGAGCAGAGGCACCCTACTCTACTGCATAACAACAACAACAACTAGAAGGAGCTCCAGCCCGAGGAAGTGCAAGGGCCTGGGAATCAAAGTCTCCCAGAGGCCTAACCCCAACCAGCAGCCAGCAAGGCCCCGACCCCAGAGGGCTGCCTCCAAGCAGGAGGGACAGAACCCTTCTGCAAAACGAGCCATACTGAGGAGCTGGAGAGCAGCAGCAGCAACCAATAGGATCAAGAAACAGTATCCTTGTGGAAAAGAAGAGGTAAAGAGGGGAGGATTAAGACAGACAAAAGGATTAAGGACCAACGAGTAACTTGAGCAGAGCTGCCGAAGCAAAAAGGAAGCAACACCAGGCACAGTCACCAGAACAACCAGGCCAAAATGGAGCTGATTAGAAAATGGCTCAACAAATGCCCAGACATGCAAAATGGCTGCCAAATAAACATGAACCCTGTGATCCTCTGCACTGAGGGTTCCAGAGACTAAAGGCAGCTGGATATGGAGCTGCTATCTGCTCATGTCCTTCTGGAGAACTCGAGCAAACAAGCGGAGTTCAAGCAGAAAAAAGGAAGCACCACTCAAGAACATCTGAGTGACGAAATTCACTACTCAAGTACCCAGTTTCGGTAAAAGCCATGCAAAAGTCCCCAGGGAAAAGATAGAGTTGTCAGTATTCGAGGACCCCTCATACCATAGCCAATAATCAGAAGCAAACCAGCACTAGAAGGAGGCCAGGTCCACAAGGGAAGTGAGGTCCTGATCCTGCAGGATACCAAGCAGAAGACGGCACAAAGCACGACAATGGAAACCTCTGGAAATAAGATGTGTCCTCAGAACGTAAGGGAACATGGAAGAACACCTGCGAAGGACCAGCCGAAAAAACCAGCGTTGAATGTAATGAAACTCCATTTTCTGCGTGAGTCTCGGAGGCTCCCCGGACCTATCCCAGGCTAATATGCTAATGTCAGACTTTTGCATCAGTCATGTGTATGGAGTTCTTAGGCCTACCGGGGACCACGGCCAGAACCTGGCCCCCTCAGAGAGGCAAGGGGAGCAATGGCCTATAGAAACCCCCATGTGGTTGGAAGCATTCTCTGTCTGCCATCAACCAGATCAGGCACCCAGAGAGGTAAGCGCCCCAAAACAAACCCCTATTCTGGTTAAAATTGCTACCAAGAGCCGAACTAGTGGATAGAACTCCCCAACAGAAAACAAGCAAACTAATATGACGTCACACGTTGCCCATCAATTAAAAACCTGTCTATGCAACTCCCCCCTCCCCGGGAGGGGGAAGGGGGAGCCCCAGACCCCTCATGCTGACTACCCACACCTCACTTCTGAGGCTGGATGTCAAAAACACGAAAACCGCCGACTGGAGGGAGGGAGGGAGGGAGGGATGCCGAGGAGCCTCCAGGACTCGCCCAGGAAATGGCGTTTCATTACATTCAACGCTGGTATTCTGGGGGGAAGCCCCATCAGCTACCCGGAGCTAATTACCCACAGACGGAAAATAGGAACTTACCCGGGAGGCAGTCGTCGCTCACTCCTCAACTTGAAGTCGAGACAACTGGCTGCAACCGCCGACCCAAAACAACACAGGCCCGACGGAGCCCAGGAACAGTCATGAGGTAACGAGCAGCTAGGACAATGTTTGACCGCCAAAAACCCCGCACCCGAATATCAGACCAAGAAATGTTCCCAAAGACGGCAGCAAGAGTCACGAACTTACGGACGTCATGGGCACAGGAATAGACCACAGGCTGGCTAAATTTGATAGCCCTGTGGACGACCTGGGCGACCCAAACTCGCGAACAGAGAAGAAGGGAGACCCAAACCCGCGAACAGGGAAGAAGGGAGACCGGATCAACCCAAAGCGGGTCCCCGGACACAGACGCTGTGGTGCGCAAATAACTGCGAAGCGCCGCAACCGGACACAAAGTATGATGCACCCCCGGCCGTACCAACCAAGCATCAACCACCCACAGACCCCTCCTGAATGCAGCAGTCTCATTCTACACCAGATAAGAAGGAGATGGCTGCAGGTGAACGATCGCCACAACTGAAAGAACAGAAACCCCTGCGCCAGAGGAGAGCATGAAGTTCCCCGACCCAACCCCCAGAGGCCAATGCCAACAGGAAAAGAGTCTTGGAGAAACAATCCTGGACTGAAGGGGCCACGACGATATGAGGAGACGAGAGGAAAGCGAGCACTCTGTTCAAAGACCAGGACAGCTCAGGCGACGCATGAGCAGGCCGGAGGTGAAACAACGCACAAGACAGCTTGCGAAACGGAGCAGACGTAACATCGATACCGAAAGCAAACTGAAGCGGCTCCGCCAGCGCCGCATGATACGAGGCAACACTGTTAGGCATAAGATGATGGTCCTGAAACAACCAAGAGAGAAAGGACAAGACCACCCTAACTGACAACGAACCAAAACGACGAAGATGCAAGAAGAAACGGAAGGACCGCCAGGAAACTTCATACTGCCGCCGAGAAGAAGTCCGCAGGTGGGACACCAACAAAGAAGCCACCTGACCACCATAGAGATGATGATAGACTCGAGTCAAAAAACCATACGCAAAGACTAGAGGAGAAGATCGAACCAGCCACGCAACGTACCGGACCGATCTGTTGATAGAGGCAGAGCCGCGGGAAAACCCTCGGGTTTGGACACCAAGCAAGCGGCACTTGAAACCAAGGCTGGGCCGGCCACCAAGGGGCCAGAAGGACAACTCTCCCCTGGTAAGACTCCAAGCAAGTCAGGACCTGGAGCAACAGCTGAACCGGGGAAAAGAGGTACAGGAACCCCCAACTCCAGCCGAAAGGCATAGACCCCGACGGCCTCGCGATAGGGGAAGGGCGCTGCATACACGGAAAGGCACCTCGACCACACTGACGCGAAGAGCTCCACCTCGGGACGCCCAATCGTCCGGCAAAGCCAACGGAAGGAAGCGTTGTCAACCGTCCACTCCGTGGAGAGGGGAATGAAGCGAGATAGGCCGTTGGCCAAGACATTCGACACTCCCTGTACGTGAAGCACCAGGAGAGCCAAACCCCGAGAACTCAGCAGACGAGTCACCCGAAGCGACTAACCCCAAAGAGCCACGGACCGCATCGAACCCCCGCGGTTCAGCCAATGAACCACCGGGGAGGAGTCCGAATAGAGCCGAATCGTCAACCCACAGGCGACCCAAATCCTCCGAAGAGCAAACCACACCACCATGAACTCCCGCACCGTGCTGTGAGCTCGACAGAAGGACGGAACCCAACGCCCCTGGCCGGCCTGGCGAGCACTGGTCACAAAACCCCAGCCAAGAGACAACGCATCCATGAACACATCAAGCGCGGGCTCAAGTAAGCGCCAAGGCACTGAACCCCGAAAAACGAAAAGAGGAAGCCGACGATGCAGCAGCCAACGTAAGGCCCCCGGGGGTCGAACCCAGTGATCGCAAGAGAGGCGGAAGAGATGACCCCGAAGGAACCAGAACAGCCGACGAAGCCAAACCCGACCCGGCGGGTAGACCAACATCGCGAAGTTCAGGTTGCCGCACAAACTCTCGAGCAACAGCCGGGTGACCCAAGAGCCCACCAGAAACAGACGAAGGCAGGACCATAGCCGCAGGAGAGACTCCGGAGGGAGAGACAAGGAAGTAGTCCGAAAGTCCCAAACGAGACCCAGCCAAGACCAAACCTAAGAGGGAACCAGATGGGACTTCCTCCAGTTCACCAAGAACCCAAACCCGGCGAGCTGGGAAAGAACCAAATCCCTGGCTAGCAAGCAAGCCAACCGGCTGGGAGCCCAAACCAGCCAGTTGTCAAAGTAGGCCATCACCCGAACATCTAAGAGATGCAAACAGGCCACCATGACCCGCATAAGGCGCGTGAACACGCGAGGTGACAGGTTCAACCCGAACGGGAGACAACGAAAGCAGTAACATCGATGCCCCACAACAAAACCGAGCCAGTCCCGGAACCTCGGATGAATCGGAACATGCCAATAAGCATCCTGGGGGCCCAGGGACATCATCCAAACGCCCGACTCCAACAGAAGCCGGACCTGGGACAGCGTAGTCATCCGAAAGGAGGGGCAATGAACCCAGGGGTTCAGATGGGACAAGTCCAGAATGAACCTCAGGTCCGTGCAGTCCCGTTTTGGGACTGGAAACAGACAGGAAACTCATCTGAGGGACGTCATTGTTTCGACCACGCCAAAGCGAACCCACTCCAAGATGCCCTGACAGAGCGCAGGGAAAGAAACCTGCCCTGCCAGCCTGGTGGCATCCAACGCTACCGCAGGCCGACAGACACGACCCGAAACGCCCACGAATCGTGGGACCTGGCGTAAGCGAATAGTGCAAGCCTCCCCCCCATTGCCCAGTCAATGGGGCAAACCGCGAAAGGGCCACTAGACAAGGACGGAGCAGCTGCAGAAGCCGGAAGGAAGGGGGGCCCACTGGTCAGACCCAGAAGCTTCGGCCGGAAGACAAGACTCGAAAGCCTCCACTGCCCCACCCCCCACCTCTGGAAGGGGCATTCCCCGAAGCTGCCCGAGTTTCGGGATCAAAGAACCCCTGCCCCGACTCCGAAATCCATAGATGTTTCGGGGCCAGAAGTAGGGGGAGGGGGGACCAGAACGACCAACCGGAGGGGAAGGACGAGGAGGTGCGAACTGAACCAGAATCGAAGCGACCCCCACCCCTAAGTCCGGGTCTCGAAAAGCAAAGCGGGCTTCTGGGGCATCCGGGTGAGCAACTAACTGAGCGCGTTGCAACAGACGAAGCCTAGCTTGCAATGCTTGCGCCACCTATACCCGAATAGAATCATCAGAGGATTGAGTAAATTGAGTCACTAGCAAGAAGCACCACTCACAGGACTCAGGGTTGAAAGCATCACCAACCCAACAGGCAGTGTGGCGGAGGCAAAAAAATGAGAAAGCCAGTATGGGGCTATGTTTAGCACACCAATAAACAACAAGAAAGTTGATGACCCAGCAGCTTCTTTATGAATGACATTCAAGCTGTAGATAATATAACGGATACTAACACGAACTCAGAAGACTTTGAAAGAGAAACTGACAATATGCCCATGCACTCAGCTCCTGGGCCTGACTCATGGAATTCAATATTCATAAAGAAATGTAAAGTACCAATAGCGCGAGCACTCAGCATAATATGGAGAAAGAGCCTGGATACAGGGGAGATACCAGCTGCACTTAAATCTGCAGATATAGCTTCTCTGCACAAGGGGGGGTAGTAATGCCTTGGCAAAAAATTATAGACCAGTTACACTAACATCACACATAATAAAAGTGTTTGAAAGAGTGATTAGGAATAAAATTTCTAGTTTTATGGAAAATAATGAGCTACACAATCCAGGACAACATGGATTTAGTCGGGCAGATCCTGTCTGTCACAGTTACTCAACCACTATGACAAAATCACAGCTCAGAAGAAAAGCAAAATGCAGATGTTGTATACACAGACTTTGCAAAGGCGTTCGACAAATGTGACCATGGGGTGATAGCACACAAAATGAGGTCAATGGGAATAACTGGTAAAGTGGGACGCTGGATACTCAATTTCCTGTCGAACAGAACACAAAGAGTAACAGTCAATCAAATAAAATCGAGTCCAAGAGCAGTTAAAAGCTCTGTACTTCAAGGTAGAGTCCTTGCACCACTACTGTTCCTTATTCTCATATCAGATATAGACAAAAATACAAGTCATAGCTTCGTGTCATCCTTTGCAGATGACAAAAATCAGCATGAAAATTACCTCTGCTGAAGACATTGAAAAATTACAAGCAGATATCAACAAAGTTTTCGATTGGGCAGCAGAAAATAACATGATGTTTAACAGTGATAAATTTCACGTACTCAGGTACGGCAAAAATGAGGATCTGAAACATAATACAGGGTACAAAACACAATCGAATCTGCCCATAGTAGGAAAACAGCATATCGAGGATTTGGGAACAATGATGTCTGACGTTCTAACATTTAGGGAGCATAACCAAGCAAATATTGCGTCAGCCAGAAAAATGATAGGATGGATTACGAGAACTTTCAAATCCAGGGATCCCATTACAAGGGTTGTAATCTTCAAGTACTCTTCAGTATGACATGTGACGTCATACTAGTTTGCTCGTTTTCAGTTGGGGAGTTCTATCCACTAGTTTGGCTTTTGGTAGCAATTTTAACCAGAATAGAGCTTTGTTTTGGGGCACTTACCTTTCTGGGTGCCTGATGCGGTCGATGACAGACATAGAATGCTTCCAACCACACGGGAGTTTCTAAAGGCCTTTGCTCCCCTTGCCTCTCTGAGGGGGCCAGGTTCTGGCCATGGTCCCCGGTAGGCCTAAGAACTCCAAACACATGACTGATGCCAAAGTCTAACATTAGCATATCAGCCTGGGATAGCTCCGGGGAGTCTCCGGGACTCCCTCCAGAAATCCAGCTTGAACACGAATGGTGGATAAGAAAATCTCCCATTGAATGAAATGCCCTCAGCAGACAGAATCTGAGACCAGGAAGGGTTGAAGGACCCTCTTTGGAGTCCCCCCCCCCCCAGCCCCAGAAATCACCCACCCCTGGAGCAGAGCTAGATGCCATGCCTGATTCTTGGGACAGAAAGGCATCATGCCACCGTAAAAAATCAGAGTAAAGCAAACCCTCACCTGAAAAATAGAAGGGTCTAAAACTCCCAAGAGAAAGGAATGGCTCTACAGTCTCCACCGTCCAAGTGGATAGGGCAGTCCCGGAAGGTGGCCCAGGTACACCCCAAGCTAGACCCAGCCCTGATTCCAAAATCCTTAGACGTTTGTGAGCCTGAAGCAAGGGGATGGGGAGAACATATACACTGGAAGAACCAAACCAGCTGGGGAAGGGGAAGCGGGGCCATTCTTTGAAGAGGTGGAATTAATTCACACCCTTCGAACTCAAAGTCCTTAAATATCATAAGAGCCAACTCTGGGGCATCCACTCAAGCACCAAGCTATAAACCATGAACACAAGCAAAAGGAGGCTGCAAAATGGCTGCTGCCTGACTAAACTCCTGTTCTAAGGCAAACTTAGATAAAATAGACCCAAAGAGTGCAACTGTCGAGGGTCTCGGGATTCGAATGTATCAACGATCCAACAGCCAGCGTGGTGGAAACAGAAAGAATGATTATCGGAGTGTAGCAAGGCCAATGGACACCCAGCAAACTTGCTAGTATTGAGTATAGACTCAGCGGGTGGAGCCATAAACTACGCTGAAGATCCGCAGGGATTACCAAGGTCTGAAGGAATACCCAAGCAGAACACTCAGGACATCAAGGCACTACTGATGCTCACTGTAAGAACCAACACCAAATGCAAACCAGATAAACACAGCTGCAATGAGCATCAATGGCAGGCCATATAGACATGTGAACCCTAATGCAACCCAGAGTAAAAACTTCAAATGCCCCCCAACTACATGGTCTTGCAGAGGAATAAGACACACTTGCACTAACCAAAGTGTGGAACCCTACACAGTACAGTACTGGTATTATAACCTCTCACTGGCAAACTCCTCAACCCACCACAGAAATCAGTCAGGCAAGGACAATGCTATTTTTTTTTTTTTTTTTGAGATGTAACAACAAGAGTTGTTACATTCTTGTAGAGCCACTAGTACGCGTAGCGTTTCGGGCAAGTCCTTAATCCTATGGTCCCTGGAATACGATCCCCTGCCGCGAAGAATCGTTATTACAACCAAGTACACATTTTACTGTTGAGTTAAACAGAGGCTACAGTTAAGGATTTGCCCCCAGTAAATCCTCCCCGGCCAGGATACGAACCCATGACAAAGTGCTCGTGGAACACCAGGCAAGTGTCTTACCACTACACCACGGAGACTGGTGATTTGGAAATGAGTGCTTGGGGAAGGGCAATCATTTACCATTTATGAGGTGAAGATAAAATCCACTCAACAAGTAAGGCTTTAAAAACATGGCCATGAAACAAAACTAAAGTCAGGAATGACATGAAAACAAATGACTGCCACAGTATCCAAAGAGTTGCCTATGCTTAATTTGAAAGAAGAGAGACAAGCTAAAGCCAGTGACACGAAGAGGTCCGCTTTCCAGGACATCAGTGACAGGACTAAGATTACGACGACGTGGAAGCTGGGAGCTCCCAGAGGTGTTGCCACCTATTGGTGGTCAACCATAACTAGGAGGGATTGATCTAGCTTTTGAGTCAATCATTTGTGGAGTACTTAAATGCACTTAAACCATCTGCCAGGAAATTCACCCCACAGGACACAAGATCACATACAGTATAGCCAACCCAAAGAGCCCAGCAGTAGGGTACCAAAACCATGCAGTATCAAGCCCCAAGAAAGAAGAGACAAGAGAGAATCCCATCTAGAGCAAAAACAAAAAAAATAATGAGGAAAAACCAACATTGAATGTGATGAAACGCCATTTTCTGGATAAGACCCGAAGGCTCCCCGGAGCTTTCTAGGCTGATATGATAATGTCAGACTTTGGCATCAGTCATGTGTATGGAGTTCTGAGGGCCTACCGGGGACCACGAGCCATAACCTGCCCCCACCCCCCCTCAGAGAGGCATGGGAAGCAATGGCCTATAAAAACCCCTGTGTGGTTGGAAGCTTTCTGTCTGCCATCGACCGGGTCAGGCATCCAGAAAGGTAAGCATCCCAAAACAAACCCCTATTCTGGTGAAACTATTGCTACCAAAAGCCGAACAAGTGGATAGAACTCCCCTAAAAGAAACGAGCATGACGTCACACATCGCCGTGCCGCGGTCTGAGCAGCTTCCCCCTCCTCGGGAGTGGGAAGGAGGAGCCCAAGACCCCCCTCACACTGGCTATCCACCTGTCAGTTCTGAGGCTGGATGTCAAAACACACGAAAAAAACGCCGACCAGGGGGAGGGAGAGATGCCAGGAAGCCTCCAGGTCTCACCCAGAAAATGGCATTTCATTACAATCAACGGTGGTTTTCTGGGGGAAGCCCTTTCAGCTCCCTGGAGCTAACTACCCACAGTGGAAGAACGTAGGGACGTACCCAGGAGGCGGTCGTTGCTCACTCCACAACTTGAAGTCGAGACAACTGTCTGCAACCGCCGACCCTAAACGACACAGGCCTGATTAGGCCTAGGGACGTGCAAGAGGTAACGAGCAGCCAGGAACCCTGTTCAATCGCCAAAAGCCCAGTGCCCGAATGGCAGTCCAGGACATGGTGCCAAAGACGGCAGCAAGTGCAGTGAATGCACGAACGTCACGAGCACGTGGACAGACCGCAGGCTGGCTAGCCTTAAGAACTCTGCGGATGACCTGGGAGACCCCGCACCCACAAACAGGGAAGAAAGGGAAACTGGAGCAACCCAAAGCGTGTCCCCGGACACAGAGGCCGAGGCGCGCAAGTCGTGCCACTGAACACAAAACATGATGCACCCCCTGCCTAACCAACCAAGCATCAACCAAGCATCAACAATCCAGGGACCCCTCCAGAATGCAGCAGTCCCAATCTTCGCCAGAAAAGAAGGAGATGGCTGCAGACGAACAAAACCATCATGAAGACAGAAAGAGCAGAAACCCCAGTGCCGGAGGAGAGCTTGAAGCTCCCCAACCCAAGCCCCAGAGGCCAATACCAACAGAAAAGGAGCCTTGGAGAACAATCCTGAACCGAAGGGGCCACAACAAACAGAGGAGAAAAGAGCACTATCCAACGACCAGGACGGCTCAGGCGGCGCAAGAGCAGGCCGGAGGTGAAACAATGCACAAGACAGCTTGCGAAACGGCGCATAATTATCATTAAAAACGAAAGCAAGCCGAAATGGCTTCGCCAGAGCCGCACGATACAAGGTGACAGTATGGGGCAAGATGACGGCCCCAAACCTCCACAAGACAAGGACAAGGCCACACCAACAAATGCAGCTACTGAAGAAGGGACAGAAGGAAAAGGAAGGACCACCAAAAAACCTCACACTGCCACAAAGAAGAAGCACGCAGGTGGGACACCATCAACAAAGCCACCCGACCACCAACAGAAGGCGAGAGACTCGAGGCAGAACCGAACCGGCCCCGCCACGGGCCAATTGAGCCTTGGAAGAGGTGAAGCCGCGGGAAGATCTCGGGTGCGACCACGGAGCCAGCAAAGCCGGAAACCCAAGCCAGCAAAGAAGGAGAAGGAACATCCGCCGGCAACAAGCCACACCAACAACACAGGTGTGTGACACGTCCCAAAACAAGATGAAAAGAAAAAAAGGTGCAAAGGTACGCCAACAGACAAGTACCCAAACCAAGGAGTACGAGCAACGAGGATATGATCACCACAACAAAGATTCCCAAAGGAAGCGATAAGGTGGAGAAAGACCGACTACGGGACCCCAGGGGCATATGCACCAAGGGACACCTGGTTGATACCTGGTTGATGGGGTTCTGGGAGTTCTTCTACTCCCCAAGCCCGGCCCGAGGCCAGGCTCGACTTGTGAGAGTTTGGTCCACCAGGCTGTTGCTTGGAGCGGCCCGCAGGCCCACATACCCACCACAGCCCGGTTGGTCCGGCACTCCTTGGAGGAATAAATCTAGTTTCCTCTTGAAAATGTCCACGGTTGTTCCGGCAATATTTCTTATGCTTGCTGGGAGGACGTTGAACAACCGCGGACCTCTGATGTTTATACAGTGTTCTCTGATTGTGCCTATGGCACCTCTGCTCTTCATTGGTTCTATTCTACATTTTCTTCCATGTCGTTCACTCTAGTACGTTGTTATTTTACTGTGTAGATTTGGTACTTGGCCCTCCAGTATCTTCCAGGTGTATATTATTTGATATCTCTCTCGTCTTCTTTCTAGTGAGTACATTTTGAGGGCTTTGAGACGATCCCAATAATTTAGGTGCTTTATTGCGTCTATGCGTGCCGTATATGTTCTCTGTATTCCCTCTATTTCAGCAATTTCTCCTGCTCTGAAGGGGGAAGTGAGTACTGAGCAGTACTCAAGACGGGACAACACAAGTGACTTGAAGAGTACAACCATTGTGATGGGATCCCTGGATTTGAAAGTTCTCGTAATCCATCCTATCATTTTTCTGGCTGTCGCAATATTTGCTTGGTTATGCTCCTTAAACGTTAGGTCGTCAGACAT
The DNA here is from genome assembly GCF_040958095.1 of Procambarus clarkii. Classification (NCBI taxonomy): domain Eukaryota; kingdom Metazoa; phylum Arthropoda; class Malacostraca; order Decapoda; family Cambaridae; genus Procambarus; species Procambarus clarkii. The sequence continues at coordinate 9,755,693 of NC_091220.1, forward strand.
TATTATTCCCAAATCCTTTACATGCTGTTTTCCTACTATGGGTACATTTGATTGTGTTTTGTACTCTGTATTATGTTTAAGGTCCTCATTTTTACCGTACCTGAGTACCTGGAATTTATCACTGTTAAACATCATGTTATTTTCTGATGCCCAGTCGAAAACTTTATTAATATCAGCTTGGAACACCGGTGGAATGAGAGCCCAAATGAGCCAAAGAGACATGGGAAAGAAGTATGGCAGTGTCAGTAGTAGACAAGCAGAACGCATGAGGAAGCAATGTGGTAGAGGATGACACCACACACAGCCTCAAGCGCAGATATGATAGAACCCAGCAAGCCCAGAAACCCGCACATGAGCGAATGATAGGTGAGAAACGGGACCAAAAAGCCAGAGCCCAACTCAAGTAACACAAATAGAGAAGTACAGCTAGGTAACTACCGTACAGAGAATCCAATGTATATGGAAGGTCTAAGCCAGGCACTGCAAGACGTGCGAGAAAGAGAGACCCAGATAAGGCCACGAAAAATGAGGCCATGACCCCCCCTTGCAACCAATAACCCAGATGAACAGACCACATAAACTCACCTGCAGAATGTAGGCACGAACGTGTCATTTTCCCATACGCAGGGAAAACCCCACGTCCGCCCCATAGCAGCAATCCAGAACACTCCCAGGAGCTACCGGTCATGGACTGAAGAATTGAGAAGAGCGAGAGGTGAAGCACCCGAGAGAAAAAGGATGCAAAACCCCAGCTCACGAGCACACCGCCCATATCAAAACAAACAATCACTGCGCATCCGCAGCAGGGATGCCAGACGTGGGTCGCCAGAAGTCGCGAGCTGAAGAAAGAAACCACGAATCTGACGAGAAAATAGACAAAATAGTGTCGTTAATGACCGAAACCCATATGAGAGTACACAGGACAGCCGCCAACCGTAGTCGAAAAGAGCAGAAGGAGCGAAAAGAAACACAGCACAGCATCCTATTTAGGCTACAAGGAGCCCAATCTGGCAACCCTGTGCAGTGCAGGACAGTGCACGGAGAGAAGAGACAAACACAAATGAACGAAACAGGACCGAAAAATGAAAAGCTAGGAGAAGGATCAGCAAGCCCCAGAAAGGACTGGAAGATGACAGATGGTCCAAGACTATGGAAAAAAACAAAACTTTCCCAATCCTCCTAGAACATAAAGAAGCAAACGTGAAGCACGAAGGCTAAGTCGCACCCGAGACCAAAAGTCATGCAGATCCCCGAGAAGAGGGAAACATGACTGTGAAGGCCCGTCCCAAGATGAAGGGTGGAGAAGCGTACCCACCGACAGATCGGACCTGACGGATCCAAGGGACAAGGAACCGATCCCAGGGAGGGGTCGACTCCCAAAAACATGCACGGAGATGGGAGGGGGAGAAAAAACCCACTCCTCATAACCGCAAGCCCTGCCCAAAGGTAGAAAAAGCCAGGAGGGGTCCAAACTTCAGCCTCTCACCAGCCCCGAGAACCCACAAGGCAGACCCCGGGGCTGAGCCGTTCCCCCAAAGCCCCAGCCTCACAAGAAAAAGTCCGGGCAACCGGACAAATACTAAGGAAGGGAGCCCACTGGCAGACTCATACAACACGGCTGGAGGAACAGGCTCGAATGCCCCCGTCGCTACCCAGGAAAGGAGAAATCCCCGAGACCTCCCGAGTCTCAAAACCAGCAAAGCCCCACCCCGACACGACTCCGAACCCACAAACGGTAAGGATCTGGATGTAGGGAGGAAGGGGGAGGGGACCATAACAGTAGAAGACCAGGGAACACGGAAGGAACAAAACCGAAGCGTCCGACACCACCAAGCCCCGTCACACCAACCAAAACGAGGCGGCACCGGAGCTCCCGGGGAGCAAACGACCTAGCGTGTTGCATCACTGAAACCTAACTTGCAGCGTCTGTGCTGCTTGCTCCCACATAGTCAACATAAGACAGGGTAATCAAGCCACAAACAAGCAACAAAACTCGTAGGGCTCCGGGCCGAAGGTACCACAGACCCCACAGGCAGCAGACGGAGGCAAAACAATGAGTCACCCTGAGACAAGGGAACAGAGCAACCCTCGAACTCGAACAAAGTGAGGGGGTACTCCGGGGTCACATCCATCGGACCCACGCGCCCCCCAGGGGTTTCCCAGGGTCCCGAGCGTTTACCAACAGGGGACTCACGCCCAGGTAATTCCAGGCAGGGTACTGCTAACCGGCGCCCAAGTCTACCAAACAACATTCTAAGAACTGTATCCCGCCCTGCCCTGGTGACTCTCTATTACTCCCTCATCTATCCTTATCTCAACTATGGTATTTGTGCTTGGGGTTCTACTACCCAAAATCATTTACGTCCTCTAATTACTCAACATAAAGCTGCTATTAGGACAATATCCAACTCTAGCCCCAGACATCACTCGGTACCCCTACTCAAATCTCTGAATATGTTAGATATTAAGTCACTGCACATTCTCTCATGTGTATTATACATATATAAAACGCTGAACTGTAATGCCAATCCTGACCTCAAAAGATTCATAGAAGGTTGTAACAGAACCCATGAGCACCACACCAGAAATAAATACAGTTTTGATATTCCTAGAGTACGACTTAATCAAACTAGAAATGCTCTTCAAATCAAGGGACCCAGAATATGGAATGACCTTCCCGACCATGTTAAAGACTGTACCTCTCTCAACCAGTTTAAGATAAAAACGAAGCACTACCTAATAAATTCCCTGTAACCTACCTTACCCCTCTGTTGTCAACTCATGTATGTTTTTTGTTTTTTTTCAAAACAACGCTGTTTGAATGTAATTGTCTGTAATAATTTGTAATTGTATTTGTGCTGCTTTTTCAGCCATGTTCCCCCCTCTTTTACCTCTATTTTTATTTGTTCTCAACACATTTTATTCTTTTTACCCATTAGTATTAAGCTTTAGTCATTAATGTTTTTCCTGCCCGAAACACTCTGCGTAATAGTGGCTTTAGGCATTGTATGTACTAGCTCTATCTATAAAGCCAACAAACTTTGTAAAATCTCTTTATGTATGTACCTTACCTAAATAAACATTTATTTATTTTATTTATTTTTTTTATTTTTAACTGAACCCATGGGACGTGCACACTCACGGGGACCTAGCAGGGGGAACCACCAGAAGAAGGAAGAGTACTCAGTACACAGGGGGCAAGAACCAAGGCAGACCCCCACCAGGTAGACAAACAAAAAGAAAAAGAAAACCCCGAAAAAAAGAGGACAAAGTACCCCAGGCGGAACAGAGCCGGCCGCTATGATTGGTGAAAATAAGTTGCGCAGTACCCCATACCCCTACCAGTGTAAACTGCTCCCTACCCCAAGGCGAACAGGGGAGACAGAACACCCAAGCACACAAAGGGCGGCCGAAAACCAAGCAGTAAATGGCCTAGCAGGGGCAGAACACAAGGAACTTGTGGAAGGTGGCCCCAAGCCCCAAGGGCAGTACTTACAGGGCACCTAGGGAAGGAAACCCTAGGCACATGCAGCCCGAGTACTGGAGAATCACTCCCGGCTCACACACCACTTAGAAGACAGTCACCACACACTAGGTACAGTGCTGAAACAACCACCGGAGCCAGAGCACACAACCTCAGCCTTTAGCATCAGCCTTAGAATTGACGGGTGGATAGTCGGCATGAAGGGTCTGGGGCTTCCCCTTCCCCCTCCCAGGGAGGGGGGAGCTGTGCAGACAGTGGCGCAGCGACATGTGACGTCACGATCGTTTGCTCGATTCTTTTAGGGGAGTTCTATCCACTTGTTCGGCTTTTGGTAACAATAACTTCATCAGAATAGGGGTTTGTTTTGGGATGCTTACCTTTCTGGGTGCCTGACCCGGTGGATGGCAGACACAGAATGCTTCCAACCACATGGGAGTTTCTATAGGCCATTGCTCCCCGTGCCTCTCTGAGGAGGGGCCAGGTTCTGGCTCGTGGTCCCTGGTAGGCCCACAGAACTCCAAACACATGACTGATGCCAAAGTCTGACATTAGCATATCAGCCTAGTAAACTCCGGGGAGCCGAAGGGGCTTCCCCCAGAAAACCCAGAAGGAGCCCGCGCATAGAGTCCAGAGATCCAATCTCCTGGGAGCACAAGCCACACAACTGCAAAGCCAAGTTGCAGAAATCAGAGAGAGAACTACCTGAAAAAGAAGGCTCAAGGAGGCCAATGATGCAGCAGCCAGCGAAGGTCAACGGGGCCTACACCAATGAGCACACTACCAGTGAAGCTAAACAGAGCACAAAAGGAAAGCACAGACACACACACAACACTCAAATAACCACCGAGGTACCCAGGGCCAACCAACACCTACAATGGAAGAGCAACAGCCAGGGACAAGTCCACCGGAGGAGGGAAGGCGAAGCCAACAGTTAGCCCTAAACGAAGCTCAACCAAGTCCAAACTTGGGACAGAACAATCAGGACTGCAAGTGCCAAGCAGGAAACAGAACCTAGCAATCCAGGAAGAACCTGAACCTCTGGCCAGCAGACACATAGATCAGCAGGTAGTCCACACCAGCCAGCTGTCAAGGCAGGCCAAAATACCGAAGGTCAAGGTCAACCACATATGTGACTTCTCTGTCATTTGTTCTAATAGACTATCTTGTGTTTGATTCTTAGTGGTTGGGGCTTGGGGGCATGGCTTGGGTATCAACCCCAACAACGTTTGTAAAGGCATGGAGTCTAACAACCGATGTAACGCCTGCCAGCGGAGGTGTGTTAGATCGGATAAGGTCTACATGTTAATGGTCAGTTGTGACCGCAGTGCTCAGTTGTTGAGTGTTTCACACTGAACGGAGTCTGGTTGACTCGTCCGCACTGAGTATTGTGTTTACAGGTGTATCCTCTACATACAAGTACTGGTCAGAGGACCATTTGCATAATTTTTATTTTGATTCATGTTATTTGCTATCTCTTAGAGGAATTATTGTTAACAATTATTGTGAACAATTGTTGTGAACAATTGATGTTTGTGTGTTGAGATAGGAGTCTTATCGCTGTGCATACACGCGTAATTGTCTGACATCTGTGTTTTAAGTGTACCATGATACACTAGTCAATTACCTTTGTTTACTAGTGTAAAGAGAGTTGTTCATGAGTGTTTCAATTAGATCACTATGTGTTTTTTGCAGATGGGAGGCAAGTTCTCAATTACTTAGCTTGGATGGTGAAACTCTGTTAATGTAACCAACCCATGTGTATTAATTTATTTTAATAAATTAGCGTTAAGTTACACAAGCTTTCAATTCAACCCTTTTCCCAGTATCACTCTTACAATTAACTCATTCAAATCCCTTATTCTTTTAAGTGATTTCTTCCTGTCCCTCTCTAGAGGGAGCTAGATCGTTTATAAGAGTCCTATGACCCGTATACCTGTGTGAGTAACCCTCGAGTCTGGCAGCAACACACAATGATCCCGCCACCCAGCTTTCTTCTACATCTCACTAAACCAGAAAACCATGTAAATATTATACCACATCCTCCAAATGATAGATGAAACAGTTTTGCACTTACTGGCTTTGTTAAGGTTTTGGTACTAGGTCGTTTGTCTTTCTTCCCACTCAAGAAGTTATGCAGTCTTAAACATTTTGGAGCAGCTGATTCTTCAAAACTTTTCTGACGATTCTGAGCAATCTGCAAGATATTAAAAACATATAAATTTACATGATAATCTTAATGCCACTGAAAATTTCTAATTCTAAGTTCTAGGTTTTGGCCTCTGGTGACCAACAGCCTTATAACAACTCGCAATGCTCTGGCGTGGATTGAATTGGGTGGAGTTCTCCCGGAAGTTCTTCATAAAGAAGCCACCATTAAAGTGCTCCTAGAAAATATTTTATCACCGATTTATATTTTTATTTTAATAGAAAATTGAAATCTGCTCAGTCACTGTCTCAATCTGCTCTCACAAATACTTTAGTATTTTTGTAATTAGCATAGGTCACTGTTGTACCATGTTGTCAATAAAACTTTACACTTTGCATTACAGTATATACTATATGGATCCAACCCTAATTTGTTGGAGTGAGGGAGTAGTAGCAACTAGAGATGCTTTCTGGTGGCAATTGAGATGCAATTTTTTAAAGACAAGAAAAATACATTGCTACAGCTGTTTCTTTCTTTGTAAAATGGCTTCTATTTACAAAAATCATTAAAACATGACTAATGCCATATTAAGAGAGTCATCACTCATGCCCTAAGGCCTGATTTCACTGAGCAAAATTATTATTTCAACCTATCACACACAAGACAACTCCCAGGAGAACCTGTTTGTAAACAACCCGTCCTAATAGAATGTCACATTTTGATGCACACTTTAATTATTTAATTTGTCGCGTGTCAAATCAGGCAAGTAAATCCGGCCTAGAAAGTGTGCATTGCATCCGAAGATTCACCAAAATGAGGTTCCACTATATATGCAATTTTCGTATTATTGTAATTACAGTAATTTTCTTAGAACACCATCCCATTTTCCACATATATTTGTAACAAAATGCTGCATATTTCATTTCTCTGTAGTATCCACCCAGAAAATATTTCCACAAATATTTAATTTTAGTCAATCACACTCTTACATATTCTAAACCTGTCTGTTAAACTCTCTCGCAGTGTCTGTAAACATGAGAACTGTTCCCTCACTGTGCCACTTACCTGACTAAACCTCCGTGCTGCTCTCTTTATAGGCACGGTGGAAAATTTATATTTTCGTTGATGTAGTTTGTTGTTGATGATCGCTACCATAGGAGACGGAGAAAGATTGAGAGGAGGAGCTGTTCGCTTAATTATTTCTGCTTCTAAGTGAAGGCGTTCTTCAGAGGTCCAGTCACGGTCCCGAGTCATAGCTGCAATATCTGCTGCTACTGACTGTTCAACACGTGCAAAATAATGCCTTTAATTACATACATATTTTGATTACATAAACATTTTATTCATAAACAATGAACTAATCTACGATATTAACTTTCAGTTAGCATAATTGTTCAGATAATACAAGTATTATTAACAGTAAGTGTACACGTGAGTCAGGTAAGCACATCATTAAAAAACGGAAACCGGTCGGTTCGGCCTTCTCGGGTTGGCTTTCCCCTCCCCTCGATGAGGGGGGGAGGTAGCGTTAACCCGTGGGGGGGGGGGGGGCTAGTTTCACTCAGTTTTGGTTGTTTTTTTCTTCTTAGGGGAGTTCTTTTGACATTTTGGGGGCTTCAGTCTTATTTTTAAACCAGGCTGTTTTGATTCGCCAATCTTTCTGGGTGTTTCCCAGTTGATGGCAAAGATCAAACCTTTAAATGTAGTGATCATAGGCCATTGCTCTCTGAGCCTCTCTGAGCCTCTCTGAGGAGGCCAGGTTCTGGCTAATGGTCCCCGGTAGTCAATACAGACTCTGTGAGTGATGACACTAGATAGAATGGCACTTAATCAGTGATGATAGCTTCAGGGAGCCGACAGGCCCCCCCCCCCCCGCCCTCCTTAGAAATGCAATTATAAAAACACTCTAAACAATAAAATAACTCCAGTTATAATAGGTCATAGTTAATGATGACCTATATGTTCATAGTTAATGATGAATACACAAGCGAAACATTCCCAAACAGTCTTTGTTGTTGTTGATCTTCAACACAACTGTTATCTGGGCTGTTGAACACGCCAGAAACATTCTCTAGCAGGCTTGGTCAGAGATCCTCAACACAACTGTTATCTGGGGTGTTGAACATGCCAGAAACATTCTCTAGCAGGCTTGGTCAGAGATCCTCAACACAACTGTTATCTGAGCTGTTGAACATGCCAGAAACATTCTCTAGCAGGCTTGGTCAGAGATCCTCAACACAACTGTTATCTGAGCTGTTGAACATGCCAGAAACATTCTCTAGCAGGCTTGGTCAGAGATCCTCAACACAACTGTTATCTGAGCTGTTGAACACGCCAGAAACATTCTCTAGCAGGCTTGGTCAGAGATCCTCAACACAACTGTTATCTGAGCTGTTGAACATGCCAGAAACATTCTCTAGCAGGCTTGGTTAGAGATCCTCAACACAACTGTTATCTGGGCTGTTGAACATGCCAGAAACATTCTCTAGCAGGCTTGGTCAGAGATCCTCAACACAACTGTTATCTGGGCTGTTGAACATGCCAGAAACATTCTCTAGCAGGCTTGGTCAGAGATCCTCAACACAACTGTTATCTGGGGTGTTGAACATGCCAGAAACATTCTCTAGCAGGCTTGGTCAGAGATCCTCAACACAACTGTTATCTGGGCTGTTGAACATGCCAGAAACATTCTCTAGCAGGCTTGGTCAGAGATCCTCAACACAACTGTTATCTGGGCTGTTGAACATGCCAGAAACATTCTCTAGCAGGCTTGGTCAGAGATCCTCAACACAACTGTTATCTGGGCTGTTGAACATGCCAGAAACATTCTCTAGCAGGCTTGGTCAGAGATCCTCAACACAACTGTTATCTGGGCTGTTGAACATGCCAGAAACATTCTCTAGCAGGCTTGGTCAGAGATCCTCAACACAACTGTTATCTGAGCTGTTGAACACGCCAGAAACATTCTCTAGCAGGCTTGGTCAGAGATCCTCAACACAACTGTTATCTGAGCTGTTGAACACGCCAGAAACATTCTCTAGCAGGCTTGGTCAGAGATCCTCAACACAACTGTTATCTGAGCTGTTGAACATGCCAGAAACATTCTCTAGCAGGCTTGGTCAGAGATCCTCAACACAACTGTTATCTGGGCTGTTGAACATGCCAGAAATACTCAGAAAGCATTTGTCAAAGATGGCTGACCTGATTTGTAGGTTGGAGAAGAAGGTATCGCGTATCAAAAGACGAGTCAAGTGTTCTCCTATAATCCCGAACTTCAGCTATTACACATCCTGACTGGTAGATTTCTATGCTTGACTCGTCTAGCAAGTCTAGAAGCATTGGAGGAAGTTTCTCATTATCTGCAAAAAGGGTTTCATAAATAAACAATATTTAATTAAATTTGAAACTGGAAATATGTTTCAATCCCAAGTGATCAAGGAGTATCCTTGGCCCCTATGTCATGTGTAACTTTAAATACACGCTATACAGTACTGTATTATAAGTGTTTTCAAATTGAAAGTGTATTGCCCCTGTATCAATATGTTTAAAATAAGGAACATACAGAGAAGGAGGAGGAGAGAATGAGAGTTAGTGGTATGCTAAGTGGGAGGGCATTGGAACTCGCCTAGTCGTGCTTGCGAGGCTTGAGCTGCTGGTGTTACAGGCTCCTGAGCTTCTCGAGCGCAATCATATCTATATTTGAAACTGTGTATGAGTCTGCCTCTACTACACCACTGCCTAATGCATTCCATTTACTTACTACTCTGACACTGAAAAAGTTCTTTCTAATGTCTCCATGGCTCATTTGGGTACTCAGTTTCCACCTGTGTCTCCTTGTGTAAGTACCAACTGTACTAAATAATGTCAATTTTCATGAGAATCTTGTTTTTTTTTTTTTTGTTTTTTTTAGATATATACAAGAGTTGTTACATTCTTGTACAGCCACTAGTACGCGTAGCGTTTCGGGCAAGTCCCTGGAATACGATCCCCGCCGCGAAGAATCGTTGTTACAACCAAGTACACATTTTACTGTTGAGTTAAACAGAGGCTACAGTTAAGGATTTGCGCCCAGTAAATCCTCCCCGGCCAGGATACGAACCTATGACAAAGCGCTGATCATGTCTCCCCGAACTTGTCTGTCTTCCAGTGACGTGAGGTGCAATTCACACAGCCTTTCCTCGTAACTCATGCCTTTTAGTTTTGGGACTAGTCTGGGTCTCTGCATCTGGCATTGTATCTGGGTCTCTGAAAACCTCATTTTTCACAAACACACTTTGGAATCTTTCATTTTGAGTTTTGCACATGTCATTTTTATTCTCAGTGAATCTCGTCCCCACTCTCAATCTTTGGATTTTATCCTTTACATGCTGATTGCCTTTAACACCAGTCCTACACAACCTGAATTGTGACAAACCTGAGGTGCACCGAAAATAAAGTATTCCCTCCACCCCTCCCACAATTTTTTTATCTTATATTTTAAAATGTGTTCTCTGATCACGAGAACCTAAAATAAAATGTTGTATGTAAAATATTTTAGCTGTGCTGGAGCTGAGAAGTTAAGTAATTTAGGGGTGCTGAGTGATGATGAACTAGGACACGCTAGCTTCAGCCAGCACGTGGGGCGCCAGTTGCTACATATATATTTTCCATAATTATTTCATTAGTTTATATATTCGACTGGTTTATATATTGGTCTCATATTGGTATATAGGTTATTGGTCTTATTGGTTTATATATACAGTACATGTACATGTATATGTATTTATTTTCTAGTGGTCTCGACAAGGACAGGAAGCCGGTGGCCTATCAAAGGCCCCCCCCCCCCCCATTTGTTCAGATGATTTCTTCAAGCTAAATTTTAAAGGATCAGGGTCCCAGTAGTACAGTCGGGTTCGTTCTCGACTCGCAATCGATAATTCCAGATTCGAATCCCGAGTAGGACAGAAATGGATGAGTGTATTTCCTATCCCCCTAAAGCATCTGTTCACCTAGCATTAAGTACCTATTCAGGAATAAGTCGGCTTATTGTGGGGTTGCATCCTGGGAGAGGTCGGTAATTTGACCTTGGAAGAGTCCCTCGCTATAAGCCTAACGTGTATGAATACACTCTAGCTGCCTGTCGCCCAACACAATGAATTGGTATTATTATTCTTATAAAGTTAAACAGAGTTTTGGCATTTACAGCTTCAGCGGGTAGACAGTTTCATGAATTTATAACCGTGTGTGAAAACCAGCGTGAATGTAATGAAACGCCATTTTCTGGGTAGAGCCCTGGAGGATCTACCTGGAGCTGGAGGTATTGGACTGATATTAGTTAATATTGCTACGGGGCTTTAGTCATATGGAGTTGTAATGCCTACTAGGGACATGGTCCCCTCAGAGAAGCAAAGGGAGCAATGGCCTCTGAAACTCACATATATAAAACCAGCGTTGAATGTAATGAAACGCCATTTTCTGGGCGAGCCCTGGAGGCTCCCTGGAGCATATCGGGCTAATGTATGTTATATTAGACCAGGACATTAGTTAACCCTTAAACTGCGCATGGTGTATATATACGCCCTGAGTAACATGTCCCACGGTGTACATGGCGTATATGTACGCCATAGGGTGCCAGGCCCAATTCAAATGGCCGCGGCTACACGGGGTTCACAGTAGCTTCCTCAGGGCTCTTGTAAACAGACGCCATATTAAAAAAAAATCGTGGGCAATATTCTTAGGTGTGAGAGGCACAGTACTGTTGGAGCAACCAAGGCTGGCGCACGCAGCATGAGCAAACAGCATTGCTGTTCAGCTTGTGACCACAGCATCGCCGAAAAATGTCAAAATAAATATATAATTGTTATTATTTAGCGATGACAATATTACAGATGACCCATGACCGTGATATAAATAACCAGGGTTGTGATAATAGCAGGATTGTTGTAATAATTAGCGCTGTGGGAGGAGTGATGCTGAGAGACGGAGGGAGACAGCATCGTTTACTGACTGTGTGGCCACCTGTTATTGTTTGCATTCACCATACCAGGTCAGTGGTTCTCTATGGTGAACACAAATGTAGATACTTATATATAATGTGTGTATTAGTGTAATAACAGCAAAAGGATTATGCTGGGAGGAGCCATATGGGTGACGGAGGTGACGTCGTCTGCACGATTTGTCTAGCTCTTTAGAGGGTGGCCACTATGCTCTTTGGGTGCACTACAAGCTTAGGTGTACAATTACGGTGCATAAAACATGTAGATACTTATATATAATATGTGTATATAGGGTAATAACACTGCAAACAGTATTGTTGGAGGAGAAAGTTTAGTGCGTGTGACCTTGAATGAGTGAGGGAGCCGCCAGCCGCCATCTGTGTATAGCGACGACTCTTAGTGCCTGAACTAACTATATCAGCTTAGCTGTACAGTTGTGGTGAACAAAATATATACATACTTATATATAACGTCTGTATATAGTGTAATAACACCACAAAGGGTATTGTTGGGGAAGAAAGTTTAGTGCGTGTGTTGAGGGATTGGCAGCGAGTGGCTGGCTGGTGTGTGGCGGTAACTCTTCGTTGCTTTTCGACTCTCAATACCAACTTAGTGGTTCGTTATGGTGACCAAAACATGCCAATACTTATATATAACCTGTGTATAGAGTGTAATAGCAGCAAAACTATTTGTTTATTGTTTTATAAACATAATAATTGAATCACTAATATGCACATCATACTTTTGAGTATAGCAATTATTCACCACTTTTATTATATAAATATATTACAATACACACTATTGAATAATATTACTGCAAAAAAACTAAGAAAAAATCAATCGGAGACATTGAAACAATTAGGTAATAATATCTTTGTGGCAACTCCCATCTGTCAGCGCGGGTGACGCAGACCGGGTCTGACAACCGCTCTGTCAACGCCCACTTTTTGCCAGACTTCCTCGGTCAATTGCGCCTAAAATATGTCACCTACGATTTTTTTTATTATTTTTCCCGTGCTCAGGGGGGACAAATTAACATGTTTAGAAGACGAAAAAAAAATTTTGAATTTTTTTTTTTCTTGCGCACAGGGGTGTAAAAGTCCCCAGGACCCCTGAGCAGTGTAAGGGTTAAGGAGTTCAGACCTAATAGGGACCAGCGCCAGAACCTGGCCCCTTCAGAGAGGTTTCAGGGAGCAATGGCCCTGGAAAACTCCATTGTGGTTGGGGGTTTCCCTCATCTGCCATCGACCGGGGTTAGGCACCCAGAAAGGTAGGCATAACAAAACAAACCCCACAAGGTAAGAAACTAAAACAAAAAAACGAACAGAGAGGTAGAAACTCCCTACAATCCCAAGGAAACAAGCAAACAAGCAATTATCACAATTTACTGCCACGCAGGTCGTCCGCACAGCCCTCCCCTCCCCGAATGGGGGAGGGGAGGGCTGACTCCCTTTACGAGAACCCAAACATAAATACAGGGCGATCATGTGTGACGTCATGCTTGTTTGCCCGTTTTTCTTTTGGGGAGTTTTGTCCACGTGTTTGTCAATTTTCTTTGTTAATCAGAATAGGGGTTTGTTTTGTGGCACTTACCTTTCTGGGTGCCTGTCCCGGTCAATGACAGATATAGAATGCTCTAAATCACATGTGCATTTCTATGGGCCATTGCTCCCCGTGCCTCTGTGAGGGGGCCAGGTTCTGGCTCGTGATCCCCGGTAAGCTAGAACTCCACCCACATCGACTGATGCAAAATAGTTAGGATATCCATAACAGCCATGGATAGCTCAGGGGAGCTATAGGGACTCCCCCCAGAAAACATTCCCTATTTTTAATCCTACATTGTGGCTTATTGAGATTGAAACCATTGCTAGTTGTTTGTGTTACATCTGACCTTTTGTAGATGGTGTCTGGATCAACATCCTCAAAATTGTTCCATATTTTAAAAGTTTTGATTAGATTCCCCCCTGTCATGTCTGGTATGCATTGTTGTTAGCCGTATTGCCCTCAACTGTTCCTGGTATGAGGGTCTTCTTTCATCCAAACTTCATTCCGGAATGGTTTTTGTTGCTCGATGCTGAACTGTCTCCAAAGAAGCTATGTATGTACATATCTTCGTATTTGTAATAAAAATAGAACTAAAACATAAATTCTACAACATACATTTTCAGGTAAATAAGTGAGGCTATTCTAAACCTTCTCTACTGTTGCTGTTCTTTTACCATAAGACACCATTATAAAATATACTGCATCCACCTCAGTGGCACTGGTGGGGGCTGTCTCCTTGTATTTAATGGGGAGTCCATCATAACAAACTATTTACGAAGTTAACCTCCACCTGACACCAAGAGTGTGTCACTCTCCACGAAGATATTGCCAGCCTGTCCTTCTCTTTCCTGTGTGATCATTGATTTCTTGCCACTCAACAGTAGCAGGTTTGTTAAACAAGACTACCTTTCTTCAAGCATATGCTGAAGCTGTCACAAAACTTGTTTATTCCAGGTCTTCCACTAGTCTATCTAAAGCATAAACCAACAAGGTAGTGCCTCTCGTCCATTTTTGTGGAGGAATAGATTTGGACACAAAAATTAACAAATTAAGTGTGGGTTAATTAGGAGATTGAAATACAGATAAACACAGAATAAAGGAGTTCTGTATGTGTAAGTGAATACATTACAATACTGCACCACATCATAAGTATAATCATATATTATTTATCACACAATTTAAATATCTATAGATACGGAACAAATTCTAATCAAGCAAGAAATTATTACCAATCTAAGGGACATAATAAAAGCAGAGTGCACTGTTGTCACATCATTTGTCAATATTCACTTATGAATTACATCCATAAATAATGGCCAGCAACCATACCAAACAGGATACCTACCAATATATGTCAAAAAAACATCCTCCTCATATGAAAGTCGGACAGTTTCTGTTTCCAGTCCCGATGACATTTTGATAGCAAGAGAGTATCCTTCATTACCTCGATACAAATTAACCACCAGGCAGTTGAGGTTATCACGTTTTACCAACTTCTCCAATAATTTGTGAGTTAGGCTGATACTCTGTAAACATAAAAATCTTTTATAAGTAAAATAAACTCAATTTTAAGTTCTGCCATTAGGTTTGGCAAAGTATTCTTTGAAAATATTGTAAATATAAGTAAACGTATACTATACTGTACATGCATGTATTCTTTATATTTATGTATATGTATACACGTTGATGTGTTTACGGGGGGGGGAGAGATCCATTCGGATGTGCGTACATGATTGTGTGTTCCATTCGTATGTGTGTACATGACTGTTTGTGTTCCATTCTTATGTGCGTACATGATTGTCTGTAATTACCTAAGTGTAGTTACAGGATGAGAGCTACGCTCGTGGTGTCCCGTCTTCCCAGCACTCTGTCATAGAACACTTTGAAACTACTGACGGTCTTGGCCTCCACCACCTTCTCACCTAACTTGTTCCAACCGTCTACCACTCTGTTTGCGAAAGTGAATTTTCTTATATTTCTTTGGCATCTGTGTTTAGCTAGTTTAAATCTATGACCTCTTGTTCTTAAAGTTCCAGGTCTCAGGAAATCTTCCCTATTGATTTTATTAATTCCAGTTACTATTTTGTATGTAGTGATCATATCACCTCTTTTTCTTCTGTCTTCAAGTTTTGGCATATTTAATGCCTCTAACCTCTCCTCGTAGCTCTTGCCCTTCAGTTCTGGGAGCCACTTAGTAGCAATCTGTGTTGGAAGATTGCTGCGAGTGCAAGCTGAGCTGCCTCATCATAGAATTTGGTACAATTATTTTCATGCTAATTTTGAATGTTTCTATTGTTGTGTGAAATGACTACTGTTGTTTGGCATTTTCAAGGATTTGGTCTTTGTTAACTCTCCAGCTGTCTGAAAATCTTCTCAGACTTTCTGGATGCCTTCCTGGTGTTGTGGTGAATTGTTTCTGACTCTCAGCACATACGTGAAGTAGGGGGGGCAGGTTTTTGGCTCTGGTCCACAGTAGGCCAAACAGAGCTCCTGTATCTGATGTGACCACTTTGTACAGAGTTCCCTGAAACATTCAGTGTGTGCTTCAGGGAGCCACCGAGGCTCATCTAGAAAAGGGAAGTTTCATTACATTTAACAGTCAAGTTTTCTTTTTTATCTGCCTAAACTTACCTTCTATGTAAGCCAAATTAAATTATCATTGGAAACATTTATTCTTACTCAGTTTTTGCATTTTAGAATATTTTTACATTTAAGTATCTCCAAGATATACCTGGATTAGAATAACAGTAACTAACATAACCATCATGAGTCAAATTAGTGAAACGTAACTGCATCCCTTCGTAAAACCAAAAATTAAAAACAAAGTTTAAATCTGGTGAAAAGGAAAACCCAAACAATAGAAGCTTTTACCAGACTGCAGCATCACTAACAGTGCTGGGCCAAAAGGCGAGAAATAATCAACGTACTGTACCTTACCTTGAGGTGCTTCCGGGGCTTAGCATCCCCACGGCCCGGTTGTCGACCAGGCCTCCTATGTACAGTACATATGTACCATCAATAAATGTGCACTTGTTACCTTGAGTCTGGGTGTTTTAGTAGCTTCCTCGGCATAGATTGCTGCCAGTCTACTGAACAGTGGATGTCCATGAAGAGCTCCACAGCTGCCTTGGACCAGTGCTTCATGACTCTGCTCTATCAGGTACTGTAATTATGAATAATTGTCATATCAATAATCTAAACAATATGTTTTAATCTTTTATTTATTTTATTTATTTATATATACACAAGAGTGCTTACATTCTTGTACAGCCACTAGCACGCATAGCATTTCAGGCAGGTCCTTAATCCTATGTTCCCCAGAATACGACCCCATCAAATCATTTAACCAGGTCCCATTTTACTGTTGGGTTAAACAGAGACTACAGTTAAGGATTTGCGACCAGTAAATCCTCCCAGGCCAGGACACGAACCCAGGACAAGGCACTCGCAAAAAGCCAGGCGAGCGTCTTACCACTACGTCATGGGGTCTGCAGTACAGTACAGTACCCGTGGCTGTATCAGTACTGTATAGTACAGTACAGTATGTATATGCTTATCTATCAGCATCTATGAGAAGGGAAATCCAACTCTATGGGTCCTGCCACATAACTGCCTAATGTATAATCTTGGCTAAGGTCTTCACAGTAATTTAAATTTAAGCTCTTTAAGACCATTTTCCTTGTTGACCACAGCATGCAAGTATTTTCTTATGACACTAAATTTTGTCAAAATTGGAAAAATATGGTTTACCTTATCTATTCACCTCTATTTTGTATGACTTGGCTATTCATACAAAATAATGGTTGTTCTCTCCTTTCAAAGTGTTAAATTTAGTTTTCTGTATATATAGCTTACACCTTTTATTTTGAGCACTTGCTTTACTGCAAACAACACTGGCAATAAATGACTTTATTGGAGCTATTGAAAAATAAACAAATAAAATTCTTAACAGAGCCAGAACTGGGGTTTTGACTGTAAGGTAGTGCAAACCCTGGAAACACAAATCGTAACTGAGCCTATTTTCCCCTTGTTACAACTTGTAATAAAGTTGTTACATCTTGGCTTAACGTGTTTTTGACATATTAGAACGTTATTACAACTTGTTATATTGGTTGTTATAACTGTTTAGGTGGTGTTAAATCTTGTTCGAACGTTGTAGCAACGTCATAGTTTCGCTGTGTGTTTGGTGGAAAACATATGGTGGAAGTTGGTAAGGAACAACTCACATGGCACTGGTTCCACCCAGGAGAGAGAGGAAGTGGTGGAGGGGAGGGAAGAGGGTGGAGTAAGGGAGAGGCTGTGGGGAAATTTGTCTGTAGGTTGTTCCATTAATATAGCAAACACCTTCAATATAGCTAACCCCTCTAATATAGTAATTTAGCTAACTCCTATGCAAAATAAAGATAAAAAACCACATCTAGTATCGGGCCCCTGCGAAAGGGATATGGAACTTTCACCGATGACAACAAAGAAATGAGCGAGTTACTGAGGAAGCAGTACGCCTCTGTTTTCAGCGAGCCATTAAATGCACTAAAGATTGATAACCCAAATGAATTTTTCATGGATATGATACCAACACCAAATCATATATCAGACGTCGCCCTATCCCCACTAGATTTTGAAGAAGCCATAAACAGTATGCCTATGCACTCTGCACCAGGCCCGGATTCTTGGAACTCCATATTCATCAAGAACTGTAAAAAACCACTATCGCAGGCCCTTCACATTCTGTGGAGACAAAGCCTAGTTACTGGCGTTATCCCTGACATACTAAAAACAGCAGAGATAGCACCACTCCATAAAGGAGGAAATAAGGCAGAGGCAAAAAATTACAGACCGATAGCACTAACATCGCACATCATAAAAAATTTTGAGAGTGCTAAGAAGTAAGATCACAAAATACATGGAATCACAGCATCTCCATAACCCTGGACAACATGGTTTCAGAACAGGGCGCTCTTGCCTGTCGCAGTTGCTGGACCACTATGATATGGCATTAGATGCTATGGAAGACAAACAAAACGCTGATGTAATTTACACAGATTTCGCAAAAGCTTTTGATAAATGTGACCATGGTGTTATTGCACATAAAATGCGTTCAAAAGGAATTACCGGGAAAATAGGCAGATGGATCTACAATTTCCTGACTAACAGAACCCAATGTGTAATAGTCAATAAAATAAAATCCAGCCCATCAACCGTGAAGAGCTCAGTCCCCCAGGGTACTGTGCTTGCTCCAGTACTTTTTCTCATCCTCATATCGGACATAGACAAGAACACAACTTATAGCACTGTATCATCCTTTGCAGATGACACTAGGATCTTCATGAGAGTTGGCAACATAGAGGACATGGCAAACCTCCAGTCAGATGTAGATCAGGTCTTTCTATGGGCTACAGAAAATAATATGGTGTTTAACGAGGATAAATACCAGCTCATGCGCTATGGAAAAATTGAAAATATAAAAACAGAAACCACGTACAAAACTCAGGCAAATCATAACATAGAACGAAAAGGCAATGTAAAGGATCTGGGTGTACTCATGTCGGAAGACCTTACCTTTAAAGAACACAATAAAGTAGCCGTCACAACTGCAAGAAAAATGACAGGTTGGATAACAAGAACTTTTCACACTAGAGATGCTATACCGATGATGATACTCTTCAAAACGCTTGTTTTCTCTAGAGTGGAGTACAACACCCCGACACTTACCATAAAGACTGCATACGGAACATATGGACGCAGAGAGAGGAGAGTGCTCGTGAGAGCACCGGGGGAGGGCAGAACAACCAGATAATAATAATAATAACAAGAGAGACTCCAGCTACTACTCCCACGGGCACCCTCCAACCACCCCAATATGTATGTAAGAAAAAAGAAACAGTACCGCTAAGCAAGTGAGGTACATGGTAGACTTACATCAGCTTTATTGATGAGTGACTCCATGAGATCCATGAGAGGGCAGGAGAGTGTAGATAAAACAGAGACGAGGAGGCAGAGGGCAGCCGCCGCTGTCAAACATTTGTTTACACCTTCAGCTGACCGCTTCACCAATGGTTCCTTTCTCCAAACAAAATAAATACATATCAGCTTTACTAATTAAAAAGTGTAATCGTAAAATCAATGGGTTAATAATATTAGATAGTGGTGAATAGTTTTGAGATGTTTTGTGAGAGGTGAGTTAGAACCGCGGTAGTGAAGGTCCTCATGGTGCGGCCTCCATCACCCGCCGCCACTCCCGCGCCCCGCTCCTCATACTCCAGCCTCTCCTGCCTCCACGCTACCTCCGCCACGGTCCTCTCCGGCGCCACGCCTGGGTAAGTCTTCACGGCTCTCACACCACGTACTCCTGTAGCATATAGCGTGTTAGAAGTGGGCTAAATGTGCGACATAAGTTAAGGTGTTGCCGCTGCTCTTCCCGCGTGGTGATCACGCTGCCATATATTGGTGTGTATATGTGGCCTGCTGTAACTTAGAGCGGCGTGAAGGTCGTGTTACAGCTCCTGTGCCAGGCTAGGCCACTACGGGCTCACCATAGCCCGTGCTTCTTGGAACTTTTTGCCAAGAATGTCTTTAAAAGGTAGTGTGGGGGCCAGCAGGCGCCCTGCCCCAGGTGTGGGGCCACGCTGCCCACACCTGCCCCACACCTGCCCCAGGCTGGCTGGCTCTCACCTGTGGGCTCTGTATAATGTGCATTATCTTTTGTTAGTGTGCGAGGCCTGGGGGCAGTGGTTGGGTGGGTGACCACATGGCGGCCACACTGGCCTCTGGCACCTCTGCAACCTTAACTTTTATTAATTTTGTTACTATATAAGAGTTACCGTCTTGTAAAGTCACTAGCACGCTTAGAGCTTTGGTCAAGTCCTTAATCTTAATTTTCCCTGGAATACGAACCACTAAATTAACAACCAGGTACCCATTCACTGTGTTAGACATGTAGTATACAATAGAGGACAATAGATTGGTTAGACAGGCAGGGTCCAAAAGCTAATAGCTTGACTAGGTGTACAAATAGTTAATACTGTTGGGTGAACAGAGGCTATAGCTAAGGATTGGTGCCCAGTCGATCCTCCCCAGCCAGGATACGAACCCAGGCCATAGCGCTCGGGAAGCGCCGGGCGAGTGTTACCACTGTGCCACGGGGAACTGGTAACTACCTCCCTGACCCCTTTGCCAGGCAGCTGTGGTCACTATGGTTCATAAACTGGGCCTCAGTCATTTTGTTTAGGCACTTGGTAAACCGTTTTGGTTGATAAAATAAAATAACATACTGGAGTGAACGATATGGAGGAAAATGCAAGATTGAACCAGTTAAGAGCAGAGGTGCCATAGGCACAGTGAACACTGTATAT
This sequence comes from Procambarus clarkii, assembly GCF_040958095.1. Lineage (NCBI taxonomy): Eukaryota > Metazoa > Arthropoda > Malacostraca > Decapoda > Cambaridae > Procambarus > Procambarus clarkii. The sequence continues at coordinate 9,776,195 of NC_091220.1, forward strand.
ACATCAGAGGTCCACGGTTGTTCAACGTCTTCCCAGCGACTAAGAAATATTGCCGGAACAACCGTGGACATCTTAAAAGAGAAAATTGGACTGTTTTCCAAGAAGTTCCAGGCTGTGGTGGGTGTGGGCCTGCGGGCCGCTCCAAGCAACAGCCTGGTGGACCAAACTCTCACAAGTCGAGCCTGGCCTCGGGCCGGGCTTGGGGAGTAGTAGAACTCCCAGAACCCCATCAACCAGGTATATGTGGGCCTGCGGGCCGCTCCAAGCAACAGCCTGGTGGACCAAACTCTCACAAGTCGAGCCTGGCCTCGGGCCGGGCTTGGGGAGTAGTAGAACTCCCAGAACCCCATCAACCAGGTAGCACATCTACAAGACTCCATCATGGGGGGGATATAAGATACTTGAAGTGAAGTTGTGTGGCGGACCGCCGCGTCTCCCTCGTGGTTGCTTGCCATGTTATATGTAGTTCTTGCCTGGTGTTTCTAGTGTATTGTGTGGCAGTCTTGCTCACAGTATTTACCTTGACTGCTTTTGTTGGTGTACATGTTTGAAATTGAGAAATGAGTCTGGATAATTTCATGCCGTGGTATCACTTGGTAAAGCACAGGTTAGAGACGGCCAATAATGGGTGTACGGCTGCGTCACACACCACTAGGTATACATCTGAGTTGCATGTGATATTTCCATGTTGAAATTTCCCAATCATTGTTACACTAAACTTGCCAAACTTAGCTAGAGCTATTTTAGTTACAAGTGAAATATGGTTTAAATAATAAAGTATATGGGAAAAAAGTTTTAACTTAAAATTTAAATGAAAGTTGTAAAAAATATATTGGGGGAAATAATACATTTACAATCGTTGACATTGCAAGTTACTTTTCTAGATAATGGTTGTCTCGACAAAGTAAATGCTATTCCATCTTGAAGTTAAGGGATTTGGGAAAAAAAATGATTATCCCAATAATCATAAATATACGTTTAATGTTATGTATTCCCTTTGCACTAGAGTACTTCCCTTGTCACTTGGCAAAACTGTTAAAACAGATTTTTAAAACCCATCCAAGCCTAGCCTTAACTTAATAGTGGAAAGTCGCTGCATAAAATTAATCGATTCTAAAAAAAATTGTAACCCAAATATTTGTAATCAAAATAAAAATCAAAGTTTTCTCGTAAATAATGGCAATTTAATTAATGTTCCACGCCAAAAATATAACAAATTTCATCCATCATATTGAATTTTTTCATACACAAAGGAATAAATGTACACTAAATAAACCAACATTTAACTGCACTTTTATTGTGGACTCTAGTTGGTGTATGGAAGACTGAGGAAGCATCCCTGTCTATTGTAACATGAGGCAGTGATATATCTGGGGTACTCTTGTTGTGCACATACCACTAGGACCTGGTTGTGGCTCACTGGTTGTTTCCTGGCCTCTGACTGGGGTTGGGAGTGGAAGGGCTCTCAAAACGCAAGGTATGAGCTGCATATATTGATTCATTTTGGCCAGATAATTTTATCTAGCTTTTATCATGCATGGGCCGGGCTTCAGGTCAGGGTAGTAGACGAACTCCCAAAACCCTATACACAGAAATCACAATAGTGTGATATATCAAATGAACAAATCCTCATGGGGCGTGATGAGGGTTCGAACCTATGAACGGGATGTTTCTAGCTGGGGACACCCATTCGTACATTCGAACCCCCCATCACGGCTCTTGTGGATTTGTTCCCAAAACCCTCTTAGGGTATGGGCAGGAAAAAGTGGGTCGTGAAATTTTTTTTTTTTTTTACTTTTAGAATCCATGAAGCACAAATCCATATCTATTGTGGTTTAGCTGTAGTGTCTTGGAGTCATTGTATGGGAATAACTGTCCATTTTTTATGTAATTATATCCTGCTCATGTGTTGTATTGAAGTCTGTAGTGGTACTCATTTTGTATAGTAAATCCTAAATGTTGTGTAATTATGTAAGTAGTTACAAGATGAGAGCTATGCTCATGGTAGGCCATCTTCCCAGTACTGTCATAACACTTTGAAACTACTGACAATTTTGGCCCTCACCATTTTCTCAAACATTTACCACTGTTTGCAAAAGTGAATTTTCTTATCTTAAGCATCCTTTTTTAGTTTAAATTGGTAACCTCTGGTTCTTGAAGTTTCAGGTCTCTGGAATTCTTTCCTATTAATTTTATCAATTCCTGTTACCATTTTGTACGTAGTGATCCTATCACCTCTCCTATCTTCCAGTTTGTTATATTTAATGTCTCTTAACCTCTCCTTGTAGCTCTTGTCCTTCAGTTCTGGGAGCCACTTAGTGGCATTTCTTTGCACCTTTTCCAGTTTGTTGGCGTGCTTCTTCACCACACCACTGTCTCCACCAAATCACCATCGCCACCACCCCCTAAACACTTTCGCGTCTGGCGTGCGCACCCCAGCCTACATAATTGTGCACCGGGCGTTTCTCGTTAGCCCGCGGCTAGACTAAATTGTGTACTCATTTTTTTTTTTTACCTTAATTGTTGTACTACGTTGATCCTTTTGGTATCGATGTGTTCACAATAAAATTCCCTACAGGGGTATATGCACGTAAAGGTCGAAAAGCCTGGCTCAACTCCCCCACAGCAAAGCCGAAAGTCTGGCCAGCGTTACCAGTGAGCGAGCACCAATTGGTACACCCGCAACCTGGTGTGTGTGTACTCTTATCAGTTTGATAACATAAATTGTCGTGTTACGTCGTTCGTTTTGGCATTAAATTGTTTGCAGTATAAAGGCGCACATTTGAAAACTAGTTCCATAATAGCACGATAAATGGAATTTTAACAAATATTTTAATTTTGGATGCTCATCACAAAAGTATTCATAATCTTTCAGTGTTCTGACCTTAATTGTCATGACAGTTAAGGTCTTGATGAACGACATAGTTATGTCGTTCATTATAGTATCAAATTGTGTGCAATCTAAAGGCACTCATTTTAAAACCAGTCTCAATAATCTGATCAAAATTTGAATTTTAACATTTTAATTTGGGACGCAGCCTGTCCCCCCAGCATATGCAGAAAAAAAAACTTAATTTCATGATTTCAAATTACGAATAAGTTGAAATGTCACCAACTTATTTTATTAATTAGTGTCAGAATGGCATACAACGTTCATGTTGCACACTGCAAAATAGTTTGATAATGCAGTTTACTGTAAAAATTATTCACTGTTGCCTTCCGAATATGTGCAAAATTTAGACTAAAAAGAATTCACACCTCCAAACATTATGGGTTTGTGACTAAACGACAGCAAGGACTTTAGAACAAAGCACTTCACGCATGTATAAAAATGGTGAGATTTGGTCAGAAACTTAAATTTTTTATTTTAAAGCAATTCTGAAGTTAGAATGTGTAGCATAGGCTCCTCGCACAATGTTCTTTGTGGTCTATAGTTGATAGTTTTCTTAAAGATTTCTCATGTAATTTATAGGTTGTGTGGGGTCTGTTCTCTTCCACATTCCATAACATGGAATGTGAATATTATGCCATTTGCAAACTGGTGCTCCATATACTGTACTTTTGTCCAGGTCTGCTTGAAGGTCATGACAATCATCTAAGTTTTTTCTTTCCTATAATCTTAGCATCATCAGCAAACATGTTCATATAATTCTGTGTTCCACCTGGTAGATAGGTTATGTAGACAATGAACATCACTGGTGCAAGAACTGAACCCTGTGGTACTCCGTGTGACATTTCTCCAGTCCGATACACTGCCCTCTTTTTTCTATCGGAATTTTTCATCCCTGCTAGAAGCTTACCTGTCACCCCTTAAATATTTTTTGCGTGCACATGTATACGTGGATATTGCAAATTTGCTGCTGTTAAAAGTTTAGCAGCTCCTGGCATGGCTACCGTATGCATTGTCACTAGATGGTGATGCACTATGTATGGTCTGCATCTTTTTACTAAGGCCCTGGAAGAAAGGGGAATAGAATTTTTCCAAATATGGCAAAAATGAGTAAAGGTCTAGTGTCAAATGATGTCCTCAAGAATGGGTGGGACATTTTAATAAAACGGTGCACCTTAATCTCCAGGCAATCGGAACTTGTTTATCAATCACTCTAGCTTTGTTTCCACGTGTAGGATAGAACAAAAAGGTGGAAGGCATTGGTACTTCTAGAAAATGAAGTATTGGAGAGTATATGATTGTCTATATTGTTGTCAATCAGTTGTCTATACTATATTTACTAGAATATAAATGCACATAATACTGTAGTGTATGTATACAATTGTATAGCTGTTAAGAAATTTAATCAAATTTAAGTTTTTTCTGAAATGTGCATCTTTCCAGCTGATGTCAAAGGTGTGAGAGTTCAAAGCTCAATATTTGACTAAACACGATGGGTAAATTGCATATACCAGGTAGTAATTTTAACGAAAGGCCAAAGGAAAACGGTATAATTCGAAACCAAACTGAAGATGCTAGATAGGTGAGCAAAAAGTTGAATCATATTTCCCAGTACCATGGGTACATGCCTGCCCTCAGAGGTCATCTCCCTGGTGGCTATGATTTCAAAACCAGTAATTAGTGCCATTATCCATGGTTATCACATTATTATTAGTGCTATTATCTACTCCATGTACAATCATACACAAGGTATAGAAAAACTGACCTCTATAATTGTCGGGGGACGGGAAGCCATTGTGTATTCCTACACGTTAGGCTTATATTGAGGTCTCATCAAATTTCAATTACAGAAAACCAAATTCTTAGTTTCAAACAAAATTTGTTCTACATATGCTTTTTATATTATTAACCAGCAATTTTATAATAGTGTATTTGTTGAGAATAATCTCTACAACAATGTTGAGAATAATCTCTACAACAATTTCACTTAAGTTTACAAGTATACGTATTGGGACTGTAATATGCATTCATACCATCACACATCACAGCCCAAGGTTCCTGGTAGTAGTCTGGTTCGTTCTTGATTCCCAATTCAGAATTCTAGGTTCATATCTTGGCCAACAACAGTGGCTATCTTCGAAAGAACTAGATTATTTTCCGAGCCGGATCAACTGGGCTGTGGTGGATGTGAGCCTGCAGGCTGCTCCAAGCAACAGCCTGTTGGACCAAGCTCTCACGAGTAGGCCTGGCTGGGCTTGGGGCGTAGAACTCCCAGGACCCCATCTAGCAGGTATCGCCCTGAGGGGACAGCACTTGGGATTCATAGTCCTAGGGTTCCGGGTTTGATCCCCGGTGGAGACTGAAACAAATGGGCAGAGTTTCTTTCGCCATGATGGCCCCCCTATTCACCTAGCAGCAAATAGGTACCTGGAAGTTAAACAGCTACTACGGGTTGCTTCCTGGGGATGTGTAACAAAAAGGCTTGGTAAAGGACCGGGCCGCGGGGGACGCAAAGCCCTGAAATATCTCAAGATAAGAACCGAAATGGTTATATGCATTTCCTATCGCCTAATGCCCACAGTTACAGCCCTGCTCCTGTGCTTGGTAAGTCCACTACGGGCTCACCATAGCCCGTGTTACTTGGGACGTTTGTTCCAAGTAGCTGAATCAAAAAAAAATCCTAATGCCTGTCCATCTAGTGGTAAATAGGTATTCAGGTCAGGTTGTTGTTGGGATTGCATCCTGGGTCTGGGGTCAGTAATTGGACCCTGGGGGAGACCTACCTTGAGGTGTTTCCCGGGTTTAGCATCCCCGTGGCCCAGTCGTCGACCCGGCCTCCATATAGACCTAGTTATAGGCCTAAATTTGTACTGTGTATAAACTGACTACCTGTCCCCCAGCACAGTGAATTATTACTTGTCTAGGTAACCACCCAGGTGGTTTGAAGGGTGATTGTCTTAAATCAGTGGATTTACCGAGAATGGTATGAGTAATGTTATTTTTATTACATTAGAACATGTCACTTACGTGTGCACATTTTCCTTGCTTAATGTTTTTGCTGTTGGTTACACTATACAAATATTATAGGTAACTATCTTCATTTATTATGCACTATAACCAACTACTAAACAGTTCATTTAGGAGTTGGTAATCTCGTAATCCACACACCATGGTTATATGCATTTCCTATCATATAACCAGATAGCTGGGAGCCATCTGCCAGTCAGTTGCTGATGCCAACAGACACGGCAGAATTCATCCTGATATACATATGGTCATCACTGGTTCTTGTCGCACACTGCTATTATCAGAATCCTGGGCACAAAGTCTTGAATATTAATAATTTTCCACAAGTTTATTTTCTAAAGACACATGTGAAACTAATTGTGTGCTGTAATGTACAACACTCCCCAATAGGAAGAAAACCCGCTGGGTTGTTCATCCTGTCACTTGTACCCAGACACAGCTGGGACTTGCTTATAACTGTCTCAAGTGAACAGCTCCTCAAACAAGAAGATTAACATTTATCAACCCTTAAAAGCTTACGTTATCTTGCGGGTGCAAAATGGGGAAATCTTTTAAGAACAGTATCAATATTTGACATGGTGTTTTCCTAACTCAAACAATGTGGGGTTTATTATTCTACAGTTATTCCTAATGTCTCTCAGGTGTTCACATTCACGTAGATAGTCGTCAAGGCGGTATCCATCACTCACCACAGATTCTGCAACTTCGCTGATCAACTGTTGTTTCCATTCCAAATCTCCATGGATATTTGTATCCAAGACGGATTCTCGCTATTACTGATTCTCTCCCTCGTCCTTTCTGGTTTTTCTTGATGTCCACGGTTTCAGCAATATTTCCCACTCGTTGGGAGAATGTTGAACAACTGTAGACCTCTGATGTTTATACAGTGTTCTGATTGTGCCTATGGCACTCCTCTTCACTGGTTCTATTTTGCATTTTCTTGTATATAGTTTACTCTGGTATGTTATTTTACTGTGTAGATTTGGGACCTGGCCCTCCAGTATTTTCCATGTGTATATTATTTGATATATCTCATCTTAATAATGAGTACATTTGGAGCTTTGAGACGGTCCCAATAATTTAGGTGCTTTATTGTATCCATGCATGCCGTATATGTTCTGTACTTCCTCTATTTCAGCAGTCCCTGCTCTGAAGGGGGAAAGTGAGTACTGAGCAGTACTCAAGATGGGATAGCACAGCACAGGTGATTTGAATAGTACAACCATTGTGATGGGATCCCTGATTTGAAAGTTCTCGTACTCCATCTAATAATTTTTCTGGCTGGCACAATATTTGCTTGGTTATGCTTCTTAAATGTTAGGTCATCAGATATCATTCCCAAATCCTTTACATGCTGTTTTTCATACCAGTATTGGGTTCGCTGCACAGACCTTTAAATTATAGACTGTGTCATTAACAAACGTGGTAATCAAAGCACTAGAAAGTCATATGGGTTAAACACCTGGAGAGTAATGACATAATAGACTGGTTTTTGAACAAGAAAATTGTGTAACAGATCTACTTATACTTAGCCTTTATGATAGCCACAGAGATGCTACAGAAAGAGGTGTTGGGTTGACTGTATTTTGACCTAAAAAAAAAAACCATTAATGGTCCCACTCAAGTGGCTGTTCTGGAGACAAATATCCTGGAGGGGTGACGGGGAGACTTCTAACAGATAATAAAATGTTCAGAGACAAACAGATAAGGACAGTAATCGGATACAATGTACCTGACTGCAGGAGTGTTATTGGCAGAGTACCGCAGGGTTCAGTTCTTGCACCGGTGATGTTCGTCTACATAAATGATCTACCAGAATGAATACAGAATTATATGAACGTTTGTGGATGATGTAATGCCCTCCAAATTGATCTAAATAAAAACACTTGCTTGGAGAGTCAAGTAGCAAATGCAATTCAATGTGAATTAATGCCATGTTTTGGAATGTGGAATTTGAGAAAAATAGACCCCTCAAAATTTACAAATTGTGGAAATGAATTACAAAACTCTATTGCAGTATCACTTATAGAACTGAAAGTGTTAAACATGCCAAAACTAGGAGATAGGTGATAAGTGGTAGACAGTTGGAAAGTGGTAGACAGTTGGAACAAGCCAAGTGAGAAGATGGTGGTAGAGGCCAAAACCGTCAGTTTGTGTTATACGACAGTACAGTGGCTCCTCAGTTTACAAATTTAATCAGTTACTAGTCGGTTCATAAGCCAAAAATTTAGCAACCCGAAACAAATTTTCCCATAAGAAATAATTTAATTGAATTAATCCACTCCACACTCCCAATAATAACTTAAATCTATTTTAGCTTACCTTTATGACTTGTTGGCGTATGGAAGACTGAGGAGGAGAGGTGTTAAGTGTTTGAAAGGGGAGTCTCCCTTCCATTATAACATCAGGCAGTGATGACTTCTCTGGGGGTACTTTCTCCTATGTTTTGCCTGCATACCACTAGATCCTGGTTGTGGCTTGTTTTTTTCTCAATAAAAACCTTTCTATAGACTTGTTTTTCCCTACATTGTAACACTTGTCTGTAGTGAGGCATCAGTGTCATTTAAAAAGGTTAAGGCAACGCCTTTCTACAGTTTGCTCTGGGCGAGTCGTTTCAACAAGTTTGCATTTCTTCCCATAGTCTACACTTAATTGTTGAAGGGACATTCTGTACTGCTTCCTACTCCCCTGAAAATGTTTCCTCAGCTCTCTCTTGTTGCCCCTTGTGAAGGCCTAAAAGTTCTTTGATGGTTAAGTCTTCGCTGTGTTCCACCAACTCATAACTCGCAATGCTACTTTTTCTAAATTTCTCAAACCATCCCCTGTTCGCCTTAAACTCTCTTGTATCTGCATCACTTGTTCCAGGGGTTTTCTTTAAAAGATTATGCCTCGCATTTTCACAAATGATGGCCTCTGAAATACTATCGCCTGCTAACTCCTTATGTATCCAAATGGCAATAACATTTCAACATCCTCGAGTGTTTGTGTTCTTTGTTTTGTGATTGTTGATATGAGTTTTGCCACTTTTGCACTCATACTGTCCTTTTTCTTGGCAATTACAGTGCATATCATTAACGTTTGTTGAACTGCCAAGCTAGTTCAACAACCTTTGTACCATTTTCATGTTTACGAATATCTTGTTTTTGCTCTATGGTCATCCTCACACGTGTTTTCTTACGACACCACAAGCGTAGCTCTCATCCTGTAACTACACTTGGGTAATTACAAAGAAATCACATTAACATTATGTATCTATGAAGAAATCAGTGGGAGCCATGAGGAGAATTTGAACCTGCACACTAGGTACTTCCAAGCACATGCCTTAAACCACTGAACCATAACTTGGTCACATGCACTGCAACCTTGGATTCGGTTGAATCCTGGGTTCCATTGCTTTTGAGCACTCCTTTCCCAGCCTTGCCTAACACCTGAACTTTCCTTACGCCAATTTGTACCCAGAAATATGCCAGCTGAAGGTTTTCATTCTTGATTATCCACATCCCCTACAAAAATGGTTTACACTTGCTATGTTCTTTTGACATTTATGAAATAAATCACAGATTTTGTAATTGAAAGAACCAAAATACCTGTACTGTACACACTATTATTCATAACTTCGTAATTATATTAATCAGTGCCCTAATGTATTTTTTTTTTTTTTTTAATTTACGTACTTTTGTTAAAGCTTCAAGTCTGGGTTGCAATAGAAGGGAAAGACTTGGAGTGCTTACTAATGTGCCTCCTCGTCTTCCCAGGTGCTGGTATCTTGGCAACACCACCCCAGACCCACGTGTGAATGTTTCATCGAACATCAAATAATTATTGTGGACCAGCAACTCAAAAGTAGTAAATTTTAAGTACGTAAGGTCGGCTCTCACACTTGACACAATGCCACAGAACGAACATATTGAGCTTCATCGCAAGCGCCATGGCCGACGACTTGATTATGAGGAGCGCAAACGGAAGAGAGAGGCCCGTGAACCTCATGAAAGATCGGCTAAGGCAAAGAAGATATTTGGATTAAAGGCAAAGCTCTATCATAAGCAGCGCCGTTCAGAAAAGATTCAAATGAAGAAAACTATTAAAGCTCATGAAGATAAACTGACAAAACAAAAGGATAAAGATGCCGTTCCAGAGGGAGCCATTCCTTCTTACCTCTTGGATCGTGAGGGACAGTCACGTGCCAAGGTTTTATCCAACATGATAAAGCAGAAGAGGAAAGAAAAGGCTGGCAAATGGGATGTTCCAATACCCAAAGTTAGAGCACAGTCTGAGGCAGAAGTGTTCAGAGTTGTTAAAACTGGTAAAAGGAAAGCAAAGGCTTGGAAAAGGATGGTTACAAAAGTAACATTTGTTGGGGATCAGTTCACCAGAAAACCACCCAAATTTGAAAGATTCATCAGACCAATGGCTTTAAGATTTAAAAAAGCTCATGTCACCCATCCAGAATTAAAAGCTACATTTTGCCTTCCCATTATTGGGGTTAAGAAAAATCCAAGTTCGACAATGTACACATCTCTTGGTGTAATTACAAAAGGCACAGTTATTGAGGTCAATATTAGTGAACTTGGGCTTGTTACCCAAAGTGGAAAGGTTGTGTGGGGTAAATATGCTCAGGTTACAAACAACCCAGAAAATGATGGTTGTATTAATGCTGTTCTTTTAGTTTAATTTTATGTGATGAAGTACATTAGTACTTCATAAATGTGCAGTGTGAACTGATTATCTTTTCATAAATAAAAAGCAAATATAAAAGTCTTTCTCTCGCCTTTTATTATTGATGCACCATAATGTTGAGACGGCTTAGGTCTTGTGAGGTACTTTTTTAATAGCTCATATCCAATAGGATTTCTAATATTAATACTCGAGCACCTGACTTCCTGTAACACATTAAAGGTGCTGTTCAACACTATGGAAGGTGAAACTTAGGCACCGTCAGTTTCAAATTTTACTCAAAGTAAGCCAAGAATATTTACTAGGGTTTGGCAGTGTAACCCAAAATGACAATAAAGCTATAAACTTTTGTACCAAACATTTTTAACACATCTGGAGTATTTGGATCTTAATTAGCTTCTGACTGTAATCAGTAGTCTTCATGTTGGGCAATTACTTTTTAGACATTTCTTAATTTGAAAGGTATTTTATTTGATCATTAATTTTGCATAAATTTACCACTTTAGACATTGGGCTCTAGTTAGAATAGTTATGTCTGGAGAACGTGTAATGTGCGTGTCATCATAATTGTGTTGAACAGGCTTGATTATAGATTAGAAGTTGCTCAAGCTAACTTTTTCTATATATTGTAGTTCAAAGATGGCACTGGTGACCAATAGAAAAGGTTGGTATTTTCTTCATTGGTACAGATGCAATATTAATTTTGATACACTTATAAAAGTGGAACGTTGTTTTGGGCTGCCAGTAATAATTTTTATAATGGAACGTTTAAAATATTGGTACAGATGTTTTAGCATCACTAATAAGTTCAATATTATATATTCGTTACATCAGCCACCTACATTTTTTATGCCTAATGAAGAACCAACCACTAAGCTGTTGTGGCAAAAGTTGCATTGTGCCACTTGTATGCTGCAGCTGGTGATGCCCCCTGGTGGCAATATTCCTCCCCCTCCAATATACTGTGCACGTATCATTGTGGATATAGGGCAAGCAGACTGTTAGCTCATGCTACATGCATGAGCTAACAGCTCTTGGTTGCTTATTCAGTAGAGGCCTTCATACCCAGGTACTCCCCACCTTTAACTCACTATAAATTGGAAATTAAAATTTGCTTTTTTCTAACTCAATGATTACTCTGCCAATGAAGGTAAATATTGGTAGATTTTCTTTCAACTTTGTGATTGTTAGGCATTACATCCTCAGACATTGTGAAATTTTAGGGAAATCATGAAACAAATAAGAACCTCACGATTCCCCACCAAAATAAACATTTAGTTTTTGTGCATCGAGACTGTAAACAGCTGTCTAGCAGCCTGGCCGTGGTATCATAATGTCTGGAGAAGGTTGTGCAAGTGCAGTTCCTGTTAGCGACGTCACTGATGTCTAATGATGTTTCTGCTTTGCCCTGGACGGTATAAGAAGTCGTAATTTCAAACTGCGAATACGTAGAGACCAGAAATTGGGCTTTAAAATATGGCTCAAGCGTCGAATTTGGGATGTTTGGGATATTTTGAAAACTGCAGGGAGAAGTCTCACTAGGCATGCCACTCCTGTGGGAGGCATTTTGATCTATCGAGATTTACTGCACATATCTAAACATTATTGCACGTCGGTTTAGAGCATCTGGAAGAGAAAGGCATCTTAATGTGGGCGGTGTAAAATGGACAATATTTAGTATATGGTAATTGAAATGATCTAAAGGTACTAATAAGCAGAGCTTAAGCCACTGAGTTATAGTTAATATTGGTTGCAGTGCCATTTTATTGACTTCCTATCTGCTCATTCCAGTTGTCATTAATATAACATTATTTTCTAACAAAATGGTTCCTGATTTTTGTATAAACATTGTTGCCCTCTATATGCTGGCCCTTGTATAGTAATAGTTTTGTTTCTGAAAAAGTATTTAGTATTGCATATTACCTGGTAAAGGGTGACACCATGATCCAAACTGTAAGCAAAATTTCATAGATAAGTATCTAAAAAAAAAATTGGCTATATAAATATATTTTATCTTTTACTTTCATTGCAAGACTTCCGCATCATAACATACTACTTAGTTCCCTCAAACTGCTGAAGATTGGTTCCAGTTATCAGAACAAATGTTTATCTCTAATATTACTTTACACACTCGCAGTGTCTGCTTTGGTCTCGGTTTTAATTGAAGAATTAAAAATTAAATGCTGTTGAAACAAGTGGCTTGCCATTACTTGTCTGTCTGCCTCATCAAACATGGGCAGGGAATTGTGCTTTAGTATGGGAATGGGTTAAGTCTTGCCTTGATGCGGCTCCTGCTTTTTAAAGCTAAGTCTTGTTTGTGTCTATTTCAAGAATAATAAATAATTGGTGTCGGAGTTCTTGTGCCACAAGTAATTATAGTAATGTCTTGGAAGAAGTGATGCTGGAGTTTGAGTATACAGCAGTATTAACCCAGTGTAGGTGCTATTAAGTGGTGCAATGTTACCTTGAAACGTCAATATGTGCACTCTGAAATAGTTGGTTTTAGATTAGCTTATGAAAGAAGCAAATTTCTTAAAAATGCATGGCCTTTACTTTTTGGTATACAGTGAGTACTAATTTACCTTTTGTTGGCCCTTTTTAACTTGTGTTTTCTTTACAGACCGTAAAGATGCAGATCTTTGTGAAGACTTTAACTGGGAAGACCATCACTCTTGAGGTCGAACCTTCTGATACTATTGAAAATGTGAAGGCTAAGATTCAGGATAAGGAAGGTATGTAACATTAGTTTTAATACATTTTCTTGATACATTGTTAACATGACAAACTTGGCATATTGAATATTTAGCAGAGATAAACACTGCTTCATTACATTGTCTTGTCCAAGCTGGCATTGACATTGAAGGATTTTTATATTTAGATAAAATTATTTAAAATTTCATGGGATTAATGTTGAATTTATTTTAATATTTCAGGCATTCCTCCTGACCAACAGCGACTGATTTTTGCTGGCAAACAGCTTGAGGATGGTCGCACTCTTTCAGATTATAACATTCAGAAAGGTAAGTTCAGGCACAATAGTAGAACGCATGAACATGCAGTTATACAAGGGAGTAAGCATGCAATGTGTCAAAAGTTGTCAGCTGGGTGGCACAATAAACGTAGTATTTTATTACACTGTCTACATACATTTTTATATAACATTGTTATACACCATTACAAGCCATTGAGCAGTTCTGGCGGGTTTGGTAATATCATACTCAAAGAACATCATATCGTGCTTGTTGGTTGCTGTCGGCAATGGACAAAGTAAAGTACAAAGTACTTCACATATTACTAATTAACCACAACACTGCTGTTATCTTAGTGCTTGTCACTAATTTCTGAATAACTTTAAAGTTCATTTTCTAAACTAACATAAAAAAAAATTTAATGATGCATAAATGCATAGAAAATTGGCCATGTTCTGTGAACATGAAAACTAGCATTGGGTTCACTGATATTTAACTTTTGGCCATGGTCTTTTATCACAATCTTGCATTTATTTATTTCTTACCAAGTGGTTATGTGGCCACGATCTGCATAACAAAACTGCGAGCTGCTGCATGCATTGTTCATGGTCGCATTCTTGGTACTGAGGCCTCCAACACCCAGGAAGAGGGGTACCAACAATTTTTGTCAAAGTTGGCATTTATTTGTGGGAAGCCTGAAGTGGCAGACATGAACTGTACTCGCCTAGTTGTGCTTGAGAGGGTTGAGCTTTCTCTGGTCATGCCTCTCGACCATCAATCAAGTGGTGTACAGATTCCTGAGCCTGCTGGGCTCTTATCATATCTACACTTGAAACTGTGTATGGCATCAGCCTCCACACCGCTTCCTAGTACATTCCATTTGTTAACTACCGACGCTGAAAATATTCTTTCTAATGTCTCTGCGGCTCATCTGGGTGCTAAGTTTCCACCCGTCTCCCCTTGTGCTCCACCCGTGCTGAAGAATTTTTTTCCATCCTGTCAATTCCCCCGAGAAATTTTGTAGGTGGTTACGTCTCCCCTTACTCTTCTCCCAGCACTTATTGAAGATTATTGTGGTGGTGGTGGCTTCACTCCATACTGTGTGGGGTATACGCTGTGTATTTACAAGTGCTAAATCTTGTACAATTCTTTTAAAACATCTGTGTTGCACAGCTAATGGATAACTGGCAAGAACATCTCTGGCTGTTTTGTGGAGCTGTAGGATTAATTGTAGACAATAGATTCTCCATTTGGTATTCTCCAACTGTCTGCAACAGAACTAAGGTAAAAAGCACAAGAATCCTGGAACACAACAAGCTATAACAGCCTGCTGTAGATGCTTATTTTTTTTTAAATTAGAGCCCATTATTAGATCTCTGGGAGTAAATTGAGTTGATGTACATAATAAGTTTGCTGTTTTCTGGTACGTTTGGCAAAGGATAACGATTGTCATTATAAGTAAAGATGACCATGCATACATACCGGAGACCCCTGTCACTTGTCACCCAAAGGATTGAGAGATTAAATTAGGGTGAAGTGAATTTGCCACATTCATATATTTAAAGTACTGTCTCCACATTAAACAATTATATTTTGAAAATGCCAGTACTGTGTGTTCCAGCTGATTTATTTTTTTGTTTATGAACAGAATCGACCCTGCACTTGGTGCTGCGCCTGCGTGGTGGTGCCAAGAAACGCAAGAAGAAGAATTACACCACCCCAAAGAAGATCAAACACAAGCATAAGAAAGTTAAGCTGGCTGTGTTGAAGTACTACAAGGTTGGTGTGCTGCCTTAGTATAACTTCTTTGTGTACTTAGTATAACTTCTTTAAAAGGAGGATTCCTTATGGGGATTACGTCGGTATTGTTGAATAGTGTGTGCTTCCTATTGGCAGGTTTTGGAATAGTTTAAAAATGTTTTGTAGCGAGTATTGCATTGAAGAGTGCCACATAAACGGAAGTGTAGCTATAGGTACATCAACCATTTTAATGCCATGATATGCCATCTGGTTCTTTTGTGAATTTTAAAGGAAACATTACAGCAATTAGCTATGTAGTCTTCACAATTTGTATTATGGGAATTGAATGCACTTGATAAATATATATCAAGATTTACAATATGTACAATCCAGCTTTAAGCTATTACAAGGAGCTAGAGCTTTCCCATGAACAGTTAACAGGGGGCTGGCTTGCCTATCAGCCCTTAAATATGATGGGTTTCATCTACATGTGAAGTAATGAACATAATCAGGATGAAACTAGTGGCTAGAGAGGTAAAGATAGATGTGAAAATGGATGGTGATGTAGGGAGACAGGTCACCTGGGATCAAGCAGGAGAAGGAAGATTCATGTAGACTTTAAAACCATTTGATACTGTATCCAGCAAGATCCTGGTGTATATGTAGAGGCATGCTGGGATAGCTAGGAAAAATTCCTAGATGTAAACTTGTGACAAGGCAGTTGGAATTTTAGATTATGAAAACTTGAGTAGGATAAATAGCCTTTACAGTTTAGTAGATATGAAATGTTGTTAATTTATAATTGATTTAATTAATTTACTAGAATAGTTAATTTTAAAAAATTTTGGCCTGATGCAAAGATACGCATTTTGTTACATCTTGTTAACATTATCAAAGGCAGAGTTTGATTGGTTCCAAAACCTTTGCTGCTGGGTATATAACTCTGAATGAGGCGGTGAAGCATTAAGTTTCTTGTTTTAATTAAACTAGTGTAATCCCAGAAATGCGGGATCTATCTTGAGGTGATTTCGGGGATTAGTCCCTCCTTGGCTAGGCCTCCGTTCTGTTACACACACCCCAGGAAGCAGCCCGTAGCAGCTGTCTTAACTTCCAGGTACCTATTTACTGCTAGGTAACAGGCTAAGGCAAAAGAAACATTTTGCCCATTTGTCTCAGCCTCCACCGGGGATCGAACCCGGAACCTCAGGACTACGAATACGGATTGCCAGAATGTCATCCCGGTTAAATAATAACTGGTAGAATTCATGAAAACATGATAATTTTAGCCTTATTTTGTTGATTACTGTGACTGCTACAGGTTTGATGTAATGTTGTTGCAGGTGGATGACAATGGGAAGATCACCCGGCAGCGTCGCGAGTGTCCCAGCGAGGAATGCGGTGCAGGCGTCTTCATGGCCAACATGTTTGACCGCCAGTATTGTGGTCGATGCCACCTGACGTTTGTTTTCAACAAGCCTGAATAAATATACTTGTGGTACTTTCTGGTTTTTGTAACCTTGTGTATTTAAATACATTTATTAAAATAAGATGGACTGCCTTTCTCAACGTTGTGAATACAAGAGGACCCCTTTCAGGTTATCTTGAAATGATTTCGGGGCTTTAGTGTCCCCGCGGCCCGGTCCTCGACCAGGCCTCCACCCCCAGGAAGCAGCCCGTGACAGCTGACTAACACCCAGGTACCTATTTACTGCTAGGTAACAGGGGCATAGGGTGAAAGAAACTTTGCCCATTTGTTTCTGCCTCGTGCGGGAATCGAACCCGCGCCACAGAATTACGAGTCCTGCGCGCTATCCACCAGGCTACGAGGCCCCTGTACTCAGGTGTGAGTACTTGGTTCCCAAGGTAATGAAAATCTGATGAGTGACACGTATGTATTTCTGAAATTGTCCTCGGTAAGAGTCGGGTGTTCTCTCCAGGAATCTTCCGTGTCTGTGCCTGTGCAATACTTGTTAGTAGTTTGGCCGTAAGGTGTACAAATGTCAACGAGGCTGGAAGATGATTTAAACCACACACCAGAGGAACGGACGACGATGTTTCGGTCCATCCTGGACCATTTAAAGTAGATTGTGATCAATGGGTAGCTGGGAATCACAATTGACATTATAATGGTCCAGTACCATGCAATTAATACAATAGTATTTTATTAATTGTCCTTACCTGTCCTCCACATATTTTTTATATAATAATCTTAGATGCTCTGAATTAGTTCTGCCGTATTTTGTGGTATATTGGGAACTTGATGAACTTTTAACACGGGAAGGTTAGTCATACATGAAATCTAGGGGAAAAGGATGCATCTCGTTTAATAGCCTGCA
This sequence comes from Procambarus clarkii, assembly GCF_040958095.1. Lineage (NCBI taxonomy): Eukaryota > Metazoa > Arthropoda > Malacostraca > Decapoda > Cambaridae > Procambarus > Procambarus clarkii. Next base: position 9,793,831 of record NC_091220.1, read on the forward strand.
CTAGCAAACGGTAATATCTTCAAATATTTTTGTTTTTTTTAGCTCAAATACAATCTAGTATAAAAGTTGATTATGGGACACTCAGTGTTCAGACAATGAGTCACAATAACGTGGCTGAAGACATGAAGAATAAACCATACACCAGAAGATGAGTCGACAACAACTGTTCGGTCCATCCTGGACTGTTATTAAGTAGATTGACATTATCACAATCTCGATAAGGTCCAGGACGGGCCGAAACGTAGTCTCGTCTTCAAAGTTCATTGCATTTCCGTTTTCAACGATAGGTCTCAAGTCGACGACGGTGTAGGTGCACTAGCATCTTTACGGCTGAACTTAGTTCAATTTTGTACGATCAACTGCATTCTAATATGTTTATTTGTGATGTGTGTCTATGTATATATTAACGCGTTGTACTGAATGGGGTGAGAATAGCTTGAGCTACCTCATCCCCTTGTGTGTATTTTACCTCAATAAACTTATTTCAATTTCACTGCATTCTCGCTGTCAACTTCCCTGTGTCGTACCTAATTTTTAACTCTCAGTGGTCCGGATTCCTTTAATCCTATCTCGCCTTTGGCAATCTAAATTCAACATTGGCTGTATCTCAGCAGACTTAAGACAATCGAATTTGTTGGGTTTCCAGAAACGATACGAAGATACAAGATGGGGCATAGTCATCAAGTCGTCATATCTTTTCTTGGTTCGTAGGTGACGTCCTGGGTACATTTCAAAGTATAGAGGATCACTGAGATCTAGGCGGAGTGTCGATGTCGTAGTGGGTATAGAGGGTCTCAGCTGGAATAATGGTGTTGCAAGGTAAGGTACTTGATCCTTTCGTTGAGTGACACTGCAGGTTCGTTGGGGTTCTGGCTGTGAAGTTCTTCGAAGGTATGAACATAACGTGTACTTAGCCTCAGATGCGTAGGCGACTTGTAGCTACGGAGAGAGTAGAGGTGCAGAAGATTGAGTAGTAGTTGACATCAACCGAGTCATCAGATGACTGACTGGAGGGTTTTAGACTTTATATGGCAGGTCTAAAGCAGTAGTTGAATCAGTACTGATGTCAGACGCGGCTTGAGTAGATGGTGCAGAAGTATCTTGTTGCTCTGGGACTCTGGGTCAGGTAAAGATGTAGAGACTTCAGTAAGGTGGTCCATTTTCGGTGTAGAGTTTGTTGATAATTTAGACGAATTCCTTGTAGTTCGTGCCTGCCATCATTTCGGCTAGAGGCGTTATTACGAAGACTACTAGATTCAGATTCAGATGTTTATTCAGGTAAGGTATATACATACAAGTGATGTTACATTAATGGATTGATATATAGATAGAGCTAGTACATACAATGCCTAAAGCCACTATTACGCAATGCGTTTCGGGCAAGAAAAACATTAATATCTAGAACTTAATACTAATTGAGCATAAAGAATAAAAGGTGTTGAGAACAAATACAAATAAAGATAAAAAAAAGGGGGAACATGACTGAAAAAGCAGCACAAATACAATAGGTTGACAGTGTTGATTAAAAAAAAAAAAAAAAAAAAAAAGAAAATAACAGACATGGGTTGACAATAGAGTGAGGTAGATTACAGGGAATTTATTAGGTAGTGTTTAGTTTTTATCTTAAACTGGTTGAGAGAGGTACAGTCTTTAACATGGTTGGGAAGGTCATTCCATATTCTGGGCCCCTTGATTTGCAGAGCATTTCTAGTTTGATTAAGGCGTACTCTAGGAATATCAAAACTGTATTTATTTCTGGTGTGGTGCTCATGGGTTCACTATTAACGATGTTGGAGCAGGCGAGTAGTGTGGTGAAGGCTGGCTTGATTGGCCAGAGGGAGGTGGTAGCGGTAGCAGCCTAGTCGATGAATGGTTGCCGGACTCTGAGCTAGACCCCCATTGGCCTGCAGGCTGCATGGTAGCTCATCC